>NW_027479372.1:0-140496 GCF_051014685.1 Ptiloglossa arizonensis
ATTCTGCTTAAGCGTTTGGAGCAACAGAATTGCGAAAAATTTTTTGCCTTCTCAACCATTTCTTGGCTTCAAACTCCCATATCTCGCGAACGGATTGACCTAACGCAAAAATTCCTATTGCACCTGAAAGTAGAAACTCGCCCGATTACAGCGTTATGTGTATTTTTCCCCTAGGCCATTCTGGTTAAGCGTTTGGAGCAGCAGAATTGCGAAAAATTTTTTGCCTTCTCAACCATTTCTTGGCTCAAACTCCCATATCTCGCGAACGGATTAACCTAACCCAAAAATTCCTATTGCAACTGAAAGTAGAAACCCGCCCGATTACAATGGTATGTGTATTTTTTCCCTAGGCCATTCTGGTTAAGCGTTTGGAGCAGCAGAATTGCGAAAAATTTTTTGCCTTCTCAACCATTTCTTGGCTTCAAACTCCCATATCTCGCGAACGGATTGAACTAACCCAAAAATTCCTATTGCATCTGAAAGTAGAAACTCGCCCGATTACAACGGTATGTGTATTTTTTCCCTTGGCCATTCTGGTTAAGCGTTTGGAGCAGCAGAATTGCGAAAAATTTTTTGCCTTCTCAACTATTTCTTGGCTCAAACTCCCATATCTCGCGAACGGATTAACCTAACCCAAAAATTCCTATTGCATCTGAAAGTAGAAACCCGCCCGATTACAACGGTATGTGTATTTTTTCCCTAGGCCATTCTGGTTAAGCGTTTGGAGCAGCAGAATTGCGAAAAATTTGTTGTCTTCTCAAACACTTCTTGGCTTCAAACTCCCATATCTCGCGAACGGATTGACCAAACCCAAAAATTCCTGTTGTTTATGAAAGTAGAAACTCGCCCGATTACAGCGGTATGTGTATTTTTTCCTTAGCCCATTCTGGTTAAGCGTTCGGAGCAGCAGAATTGCGAAAAATTTGTTGTCTTCTCAACCATTTCTTAGCTTCAAACTCCCATATCTCGCGAACGGATTGACCTAACCCAAAAATTCCTTTTGCATCTGAAAGTAGAAACTCGCCCGATTACAACGGTATGTGTATTTTTTCCCTAGGCCATTCTGGTTAAGCGTTTGGAGCAGCAGAATTGCGAAAAATTTATTGCCTTCTCAACCATTTCTTGGCTTCAAACTCCCATATCTCGCGAACGGATTGACCTAACCCAAAAATTCCTATTGCATCTGAAAGTAGAAACTCGCCCGATTACAACGGTATGTGTATTTTTTCCCAAGGCCATTCTGGTTAAGCGTTTGGAGCAGCAGAATTGCGAAAAATTTGTTGTCTTCTCAACCATATCTTGGCTTCAAACTCCCATATCTCGCGAACGGATTGACCTAACCCAAAAATTCCAATTGCATCTGAAAGTAGAAACTCGCCCGATTACAACGGTATGTGTATTTTTTCCCTAGCCCATTCTGGTTAAGCGTTTGGAGCAGCAGAATTGCGAAAAATTTTTTGCCTTCTCAACCATTTCTTGGCTTCAAACTCCCATATCTCGCGAACGGATTGACCTAACCCAAAAATTCCTATTGCATCTGAAAGTAGAAACTCGCCCGATTACAACGGTATGTGTATTTTTTCCCTAGGCCATTCTGGTTAAGCGTTTGGAGCAGCAGAATTGCGAAAAATTTGTTGTCTTCTCAACCATATCTTGGCTTCAAACTCCCATATCTCGCGAACGGATTGACCTAACCCAAAAATTCCTATTGCATCTGAAAGTAGAAACTCGCCCGATTACAACGGTATGTGTATTTTTTCCCTTGCCCATTCTGGTTAAGCGTTTGGAGCAGCAGAAGTGCGAAAAATTTGTTGTCTTCTCAACCATATCTTGGCTTCAAACTCCCATATCTCGCGAACGGATTGACCTAACCCAAAAATTCCGATTGCTTCTGAGAGTAGAAACTCGCCCGATTACAACGGTATGTCTATTTTTTCCCTAGCCCATTCTGGTTAAGCGTTTGGAGCAGCAGAAGTGCGAAAAATTTGTTGTCTTCTCAACCATTTCTTAGCTTCAAACACCCATATCTCGCGAACGGATTGACCTAACCCATAAATTCCTGTTGCATCTGAAAGTAGAAACTCGCCCGATTACAACGGTGTGTGTATTTTTTCCCTAGGCCATTCTTGTTAAGCGTTTGGAGCAGCAGAATTGCGAAAAATTTTTTGCCTTCTCAACCATTTCTTGGCTTCAAACTCCCATTTCTCGCGAACGGATTGACCTAACCCAAAAATTCCTATTGCATCTGAAAGTAGAAACTCGCCCGATTACAGCGGTATGTGTATTTTTCCCTAGGCCATTCTGGTTAAGCGTTTGGAGCAGCAGAATTGCGAAAAATTTTCTGCCTTCTCAACCATTTCTTGGCTTCAAACTCCCATATCTCGCGAACGGATTGACCTAACGCAAAAATTCCTGTTGCATCTGAAAGTAGAAACTCGCCCGATTACAGCGTTATGTGTATTTTTCCCCTAGGCCATTCTGGTTAAGCGTTTGGAGCAGCAGAATTGCGAAAAATTTTTTGCCTTCTCAACTATTTCTTGGCTCAAACTCCCATATCTCGCGAACGGATTGACCTAACCCAAAAATTCCTGTTGTGTATGAAAGTAGAAACTCGCCCGATTACAGCGGTATGTGTATTTTTTCCTTAGCCCATTCTGGTTAAGCGTTCGGAGCAGCAGAATTGCGAAAAATTTGTTGTCTTCTCAACCATGTCTTAGCTTCAAACTCCCATATCTCGCGAACGGAGTGACCTAACCCACAAATTCCAATTGCATCTGAAAGTAGAAACTCGCCCGATTACAACGGTATGTGTATTTTTTCCCTAGCCCATTCTGGTTAAGCGTTTGGAGCAGCAGAATTGCGAAAAATTTTTTGCCTTCTCAACCATTTCTTGGCTTCAAACTCCCATATCTCGCGAACGGATTGACCTAACCCAAAAATTCCTATTGCATCTGAAAGTAGGAACTCGCCCGATTACAACGGTATGTGTATTTTTTCCCTAGGCCATTCTGGTTAAGCGTTTGGAGCAGCAGAATTGCGAAAAATTTGTTGTCTTCTTCAACCATATCTTGGCTTCAAACTCCCATATCTCGCGAACGGATTGACCTAACCCAAAATTCCCATTGCATCTGAAAGTAGAAACTCGCCCGATTACAACGGTGTGTGTATTTTTTCCCTAGGCCATTCTGGTTAAGCGTTTGGAGCAGCAGAATTGCGAAAAATTTATTGCATTCTCACCATTTCTTGGCTTCAAACTCCCATATCTCGCGAACGGATTGACCTAGACCCAAAAATTCCTATTGGCATCTGAAAGTAGAAACTCGCCCGATTACAACGGTATGTGTATTTTTTCCTAGCCCATTCTGGTTAAGCGTTTGGAGCAGCAGAAGTGCGAAAAATTTGTTGTCTTCTCAACATTTCTTGGCTTCAAACTCCCATATCTCGCGAACGGATTGACCTAACCCAAAAATTCCTATGTGCATCTGAAAGTAGAAACTCGCCCGATTACAGCGGTATGTGTATTTTTCCCTAGGCCATTCTGGTTAAGCGTTTGGAGCAGCAGAATTGCGAAAAATTTTCTGCCTTCTCAACCATTTCTTGGCTTCAAACTCCATATCTCGCGAACGGATTGAACTAACCCAAACATTCCTATTGCATCTGAAAGTAGACAACTCGCCCGATTACAACGGTATGTGTATTTTTTTCCCTAGCCCATTCTGGTTAAGCGTTTGGAGCAGCAGAATTGCGAAAAATTTTTTGCCTTCTCAACCATTTCTTGGCTTCAAACTCCATATCTCGCGAACGGATTGACCTACCCAAAAATTCCTATTGCATCTGAAAGTAGGAACTCGCCCCGATTACAACGGTATGTGTATTTTTTCCCTAGGCCATTTCTGGTAAGCGTTTGAGCAGCAGAATTGCGAAAATTTGTTGTCTTCTCAACCATATCTTGGCTTCAAACTCCCATATCTCGCGAACGGCATTGACCTAACCCAAAAATTCCCATTGCATCTGAAAGTAGAAAACTCGCCGATTACAACGGTGTGTGTATTTTTTCCCTAGGCCATTCTGGTTAAGCGTTTGAAGCAGCAGAATTGCGAAAAATTTGTAGTCTTCTCAACCATATCTTGGCTTCAAACTCCCATATCTCGCGAACGATTGACCTAACCCAAAAATTCCCATTGCATCTGAAAGTAGAACTCACGCGATTACAACGGTGTGTGTATTTTTTCCCCTAGGCCATTCTGGTTAAGCGTTTGAAGCAGCAGAATTGCGAAAAATTTTTTTGCCTTCTCAACCATTTCTTGGCTTCAAACTCCCATATCTCGCGAACGGATTGACCTAACGCAAAAATTCCTATTGCATCTGAAAGTAGAACTCGCCGATTACAGCGTTATGTGTATTTTTCCCTAGGCCATTCTGGTTTAAGCGTTATGGAGCAGCAGAATTGCGAAAAATTTTTTGCCTTCTCAACTATTTCTTGGCTCAAACTCCCATATCTCGCGAACGGATTACCTAACCCAAAACTTCCTATTGCATCTGAAGTAGAAACCCGCCCGATTACAACGGTATGTGTATTTTTTCCCTAGCCCATTCTGGTTAAGCGTTTGGAGCAGCAGAATTGCGAAAAATTTGTTTGTCTTCTCAACCATTCTTGGCTTCAAACTCCCATATCTCGCGAACGGATTGAACTAACCCAAAAATTCCTATTGCATCTGAAAGTAGAAACTCGCCCGATTACAGCGGTATGTGTATTTTTTCCCTAGGCCATTCTGGTTAAGCGTTTGGAGCAGCAGAATTGCGAAAAATTTATTGCCTTCTCAACCATTTCTTGGCTTCAAACTCCCATATCTCGCGAACGGATTGACCTAACCCAAAAATTCCTATTGCATCTGAAAGTAGAAACTCGCCCGATTACAACGGTATGTGTATTTTTTCCCTAGGCCATTCTGGTTAAGCGTTTGGAGCAGCAGAATTGCGAAAAATTTGTTGTCTTCTCAACCATTTCTTACCTTCAAACACCCATATCTCGCGAACGGATTGACCTAACCCAAAAATTCCTGTTGCATCTGAAAGTAGAAACTCGCCCGATTACAACGGTATGTGTATTTTTTCCCTAGGCCATTCTTGTTAAGCGTTTGGAGCAGCAGAATTGCGAAAAATTTTTTGCCTTCTCAACCATTTCTTGGCTTCAAACTCCCATATCTCGCGAACGGATTGACCTAACCCAAAAATTCCTATTGCATCTGAAAGTAGAAACTCGCCCGATTACAGCGGTATGTGTATTTTTCCCTAGGCCATTCTGGTTAAGCGTTTGGAGCAGCAGAATTGCGAAAAATTTTTTGCCTTCTCAACCATTTCTTGGCTTCAAACTCCCATATCTCGCGAACGGATTGAACTAACCCAAAAATTCCTATTGCATCTGAAAGTAGAAACTCGCCCGATTACAGCGGTATGTGTATTTTTTCCCTAGGCCATTCTGGTTAAACGTTTGGAGCAGCAGAATTACGAAAAATTTATTGCCTTCTCAACCATTTCTTGGCTTCAAACTCCCATATCTCGCGAACGGATTGAACTAACCCAAAAATTCCTATTGCATCTGAAAGTAGAAACTCGCCCGATTACAACGGTATGTGTATTTTTTCCCTAGGCCATTCTGGTTAAGCGTTTGGAGCAGCAGAATTGCGAAAAATTTGTTGTCTTCTCAACCATTTCTTGGCTTCAAACTCCCATATCTCGCGAACGGATTGACATAACGCAAAAATTCCTATTGCACCTGAAAGTAGAAACTCGCCCGATTACAGCGTTATGTGTATTTTTCCCCTAGGCCATTCTGGTTAAGCGTTTGGAGCAGCAGAATTGCGAAAAATTTTTTGCCTTCTCAACCATTTCTTGGCTCAAACTCCCATATCTCGCGAACGGATTAACATAACCCAAAAATTCCTATTGCATCTGAAAGTAGAAACCCGCCCGATTACAACGGTATGTGTATTTTTTCCCTAGGCCATTCTGGTTAAGCGTTTGGAGCAGCAGAAATTCGAAAAATTTTTTGCCTTCTCAACCATTTCTTGGCTTCAAACTCCCATATCTCGCGAACGGATTGACCTAACCCAAAAATTCCTACTGTATCTGAAAGTAGAAACTCGCCCGATTACAACGGTATGTGTATTTTTTCCCTTGGCCATTCTGGTTAAGCGTTTGGAGCAGCAGAAGTGCGAAAAATTTGTTGTCTTCTCAACCATATCTTGGCTTCAAACTCCCATATCTCGCGAACGGATTGACCTAACCCAAAAATTCCGATTGCATCTGAGAGTAGAAACTCGCCCGATTACAACGGTATGTGTATTTTTTCCCTAGCCCATTCTGGTTAAGCGTTTGGAGCAGCAGAAGTGCGAAAAATTTGTTGTCTTCTCAACCATTTCTTAGCTTCAAACACCCATATCTCGCGAACGGATTGACCTAACCCAAAAATTCCTGTTGCATCTGAAAGTAGAAACTCGCCCGATTACAACGGTATGTGTATTTTTTCCCTAGGCCATTCTTGTTAAGCGTTTGGAGCAGCAGAATTGCGAAAAATTTTTTGCCTTCTCAACCATTTCTTGGTTTCAAACTACCATATCTCGCGAACGGATTGACCTAACCCAAAAATTCCTATTGCACCTGAAAGTAGAAACTCGCCCGATTACAGCGGTATGTGTATTTTTCCCTAGGCCATTCTGGTTAAGCGTTTGGAGCAGCAGAATTGCGAAAAATTTTCTGCCTTCTCAACCATTTCTTGGCTTCAAACTCCCATATCTCGCGAACGGATTGACCTAACGCAAAAATTCCTATTGCATCTGAAAGTAGAAACTCGCCCGATTACAGCGTTATGTGTATTTTTCCCCTAGGCCATTCTGGTTAAGCGTTTGGAGCAGCAGAATTGCAAAAAATTTTTTGCCTTCTCAACTATTTCTTGGCTCAAACTCCCATATCTCGCGAACGGATTAACCTAACCCAAAAATTCCTATTGAATCTGAAAGTAGAAACCCGCCCGATTACAACGGTATGTGTATTTTTTCCCTAGGCCATTCTGGTTAAGCGTTTGGAGCAGCAGAATTGCGAAAAATTTGTTGTCTTCTCAACCATTTCTTGGCTTCAAACTCCCATATCTCACGAACGGATTGACCTAACCCAAAAATTCCTGTTGTGTATGAAAGTAGAAACTCGCCCGATTACAGCGGTATGTGTATTTTTCCCTTAGCCCATTCTGGTTAAGCGTTTGGAGCAGCAGAAGAGCGAAAAATTTGTTGTCTTCTCAACCATATCTTGGCTTCAAACTCCCATATCTCGCGAACGGATTGACCTAACCCAAAAATTCCAATTGCATCTGAAAGTAGAAACTCGCCCGATTACAACGGTATGTGTATTTTTTCCCTATCCCATTCTGGTTAAGCGTTTGGAGCAGCAGAATTGCGAAAAATTTTCTGCCTTCTCAACCATTTCTTGGCTTCAAACTCCCATATCTCGCGAACGGATTGAACTAACCCAAAAATTCCTATTGCATCTGAAAGTAGAAACTCGCCCGATTACAACGGTATGTGTATTTTTTCCCAAGGCCATTCTGGTTAAGCGTTTGGAGCAGCAGAATTGCGAAAAATTTGTTGTCTTCTCAACCATATCTTGGCTTCAAACTCCCATATCTCGCGAACGGATTGACCTAACCCAAAAATTCCAATTGCATCTGAAAGTAGAAACTCGCCCGATTACAACGGTATGTGTATTTTTTCCCTATCCCATTCTGGTTAAGCGTTTGGAGCAGCAGAATTGCGAAAAATTTTTTGCCTTCTCAACCATTTCTTGGCTTCAAACTCCCATATCTCGCGAACGGATTGAACTAACCCAAAAATTCCTATTGCATCTGAAAGTAGAAACTCGCCCGATTACAGCGGTATGTGTATTTTTTCCCTAGGCCATTCTGGTTAAGCGTTTGGAGCAGCAGAATTACGAAAAATTTATTGCCTTCTCAACCATTTCTTGGCTTCAAACTCCCATATCTCGCGAACGGATTGAACTAACCCAAAAATTCCTATTGCATCTGAAAGTAGAAACTCGCCCGATTACAACGGTATGTGTATTTTTTCCCTAGGCCATTCTGGTTAAGCGTTTGGAGCAGCAGAATTGCGAAAAATTTGTTGTCTTCTCAACCATTTCTTGGCTTCAAACTCCCATATCTCGCGAACGGATTGACATAACGCAAAAATTCCTATTGCACCTGAAAGTAGAAACTCGCCCGATTACAGCGTTATGTGTATTTTTCCCCTATGCCATTCTGGTTAAGCGTTTGGAGCAGCAGAATTGCGAAAAATTTTTTGCCTTCTCAACCATTTCTTGGCTCAAACTCCCATATCTCGCGAACGGATTAACATAACCCAAAAATTCCTATTGCATCTGAAAGTAGAAACCCGCCCGATTACAACGGTATGTGTATTTTTTCCCTAGGCCATTCTGGTTAAGCGTTTGGAGCAGCAGAAATTCGAAAAATTTTTTGCCTTCTCAACCATTTCTTGGCTTCAAACTCCCATATCTCGCGAACGGATTGACCTAACCCAAAAATTCCTACTGTATCTGAAAGTAGAAACTCGCCCGATTACAACGGTATGTGTATTTTTTCCCTTGGCCATTCTGGTTAAGCGTTTGGAGCAGCAGAAGTGCGAAAAATTTGTTGTCTTCTCAACCATATCTTGGCTTCAAACTCCCATATCTCGCGAACGGATTGACCTAACCCAAAAATTCCGATTGCATCTGAGAGTAGAAACTCGCCCGATTACAACGGTATGTGTATTTTTTCCCTAGCCCATTCTGGTTAAGCGTTTGGAGCAGCAGAAGTGCGAAAAATTTGTTGTCTTCTCAACCATTTCTTAGCTTCAAACACCCATATCTCGCGAACGGATTGACCTAACCCAAAAATTCCTGTTGCATCTGAAAGTAGAAACTCGCCCGATTACAACGGTATGTGTATTTTTTCCCTAGGCCATTCTTGTTAAGCGTTTGGAGCAGCAGAATTGCGAAAAATTTTTTGCCTTCTCAACCATTTCTTGGTTTCAAACTACCATATCTCGCGAACGGATTGACCTAACCCAAAAACTCCTATTGCACCTGAAAGTAGAAACTCGCCCGATTACAGCGGTATGTGTATTTTTCCCTAGGCCATTCTGGTTAAGCGTTTGGAGCAGCAGAATTGCGAAAAATTTTCTGCCTTCTCAACCATTTCTTGGCTTCAAACTCCCATATCTCGCGAACGGATTGACCTAACGCAAAAATTCCTATTGCATCTGAAAGTAGAAACTCGCCCGATTACAGCGTTATGTGTATTTTTCCCCTAGGCCATTCTGGTTAAGCGTTTGGAGCAGCAGAATTGCAAAAAATTTTTTGCCTTCTCAACTATTTCTTGGCTCAAACTCCCATATCTCGCGAACGGATTAACCTAACCCAAAAATTCCTATTGAATCTGAAAGTAGAAACCCGCCCGATTACAACGGTATGTGTATTTTTTCCCTAGGCCATTCTGGTTAAGCGTTTGGAGCAGCAGAATTGCGAAAAATTTGTTGTCTTCTCAACCATTTCTTGGCTTCAAACTCCCATATCTCACGAACGGATTGACCTAACCCAAAAATTCCTGTTGTGTATGAAAGTAGAAACTCGCCCGATTACAGCGGTATGTGTATTTTTCCCTTAGCCCATTCTGGTTAAGCGTTTGGAGCAGCAGAAGAGCGAAAAATTTGTTGTCTTCTCAACCATTTCTTAGCTTCAAACACCCATATCTCGCGAACGGATTGACCTAACCCAAAAATTCCTGTTGCATCTGAAAGTAGAAACTCGCCCGATTACAACGGTATGTGTATTTTTTCCCAAGGCCATTCTGGTTAAGTGTTTGGAGCAGCAGAATTGCGAAAAATTTGTTGTCTTCTCAACCATATCTTGGCTTCAAACTCCCATATCTCGCGAACGGATTGACCTAACCCAAAAATTCCTGTTGCATCTGAAAGTAGAAACTCGCCCGATTACAACGGTATGTGTATTTTTTCCCTAGGCCATTCTTGTTAAGCGTTTGGAGCAGCAGAATTGCGAAAAATTTTTTGCCTTCTCAACCATTTCTTGGTTTCAAACTCCCATATCTCGCGAACGGATTGACCTAACCCAAAAATTCCTATTGCACCTGAAAGTAGAAACTCGCCCGATTACAGCGGTATGTGTATTTTTCCCTAGGCCATTCTGGTTAAGCGTTTGGAGCAGCAGAATTGCGAAAAATTTTCTGCCTTCTCAACCATTTCTTGGCTTCAAACTCCCATATCTCGCGAACGGATTGACCTAACGCAAAAATTCCTATTGCATCTGAAAGTAGAAACTCGCCCGATTACAGCGTTATGTGTATTTTTCCCCTAGGCCATTCTGGTTAAGCGTTTGGAGCAGCAGAATTGCAAAAAATTTTTTGCCTTCTCAACTATTTCTTGGCTCAAACTCCCATATCTCGCGAACGGATTAACCTAACCCAAAAATTCCTATTGAATCTGAAAGTAGAAACCCGCCCGATTACAACGGTATGTGTATTTTTTCCCTAGGCCATTCTGGTTAAGCGTTTGGAGCAGCAGAATTGCGAAAAATTTGTTGTCTTCTCAACCATTTCTTGGCTTCAAACTCTCATATCTCACGAACGGATTGACCTAACCCAAAAATTCCTGTTGTGTATGAAAGTAGAAACTCGCCCGATTACAGCGGTATGTGTATTTTTCCCTTAGCCCATTCTGGTTAAGCGTTTGGAGCAGCAGAAGTGCGAAAAATTTGTTGTCTTCTCAACCATTTCTTAGCTTCAAACACCCATATCTCGCGAACGGATTGACCTAACCCAAAAATTCCTGTTGCATCTGAAAGTAGAAACTCGCCCGATTACAACGGTATGTGTATTTTTTCCCAAGGCCATTCTGGTTAAGTGTTTGGAGCAGCAGAATTGCGAAAAATTTGTTGTCTTCTCAACCATATCTTGGCTTCAAACTCCCATATCTCGCGAACGGATTGACCTAACCCAAAAATTCCAATTGCATCTGAAAGTAGAAACTCGCCCGATTACAACGGTATGTGTATTTCTTCCCTAGCCCATTCTGGTTAAGCGTTTGGAGCAGCAGAATTGCGAAAAATTTTTTGCCTTCTCAACCATTTCTTGGCTTCAAACTCCCATATCTCGCGAACGGATTGAACTAACCCAAAAATTCCTATTGCATCTGAAAGTAGAATCTCGCCCGATTACAGCGGTATGTGTATTTTTTCCCTAGGCCATTCTGGTTAAGCGTTTGGAGCAGCAGAATTGCGAAAAATTTATTGCCTTCTCAACCATTTCTTGGCTTCAAACTCCCATATCTCGCGAACGGATTGACCTAACCCAAAAATTCCTATTGCATCTGAGAGTAGAAACTCGCCCGATTACAACGGTATGTGTATTTTTTCCCTAGCCCATTCTGGTTAAGCGTTTGGAGCAGCAGAAGTGCGAAAAATTTGTTGTCTTCTCAACCATTTCTTAGCTTCAAACACCCATATCTCGCGAACGGATTGACCTAACCCAAAAATTCCTGTTGCATCTGAAAGTAGAAACTCGCCCGATTACAACGGTATGTGTATTTTTTCCCTAGGCCATTCTTGTTAAGCGTTTGGAGCAGCAGAATTGCGAAAAATTTTTTGCCTTCTCAACCATTTCTTGGTTTCAAACTCCCATATCTCGCGAACGGATTGACCTAACCCAAAAATTCCTATTGCACCTGAAAGTAGAAACTCGCCCGATTACAGCGGTATGTGTATTTTTCCCTAGGCCATTCTGGTTAAGCGTTTGGAGCAGCAGAATTGCGAAAAATTTATTGCCTTCTCAACCATTTCTTGGCTTCAAACTCCCATATCTCGCGAACGGATTGACCTAACCCAAAAATTCCTATTGCATCTGAGAGTAGAAACTCGCCCGATTACAACGGTATGTGTATTTTTTCCCTAGCCCATTCTGGTTAAGCGTTTGGAGCAGCAGAAGTGCGAAAAATTTGTTGTCTTCTCAACCATTTCTTAGCTTCAAACACCCATATCTCGCGAACGGATTGACCTAACCCAAAAATTCCTGTTGCATCTGAAAGTAGAAACTCGCCCGATTACAACGGTATGTGTATTTTTTCCCTAGGCCATTCTTGTTAAGCGTTTGGAGCAGCAGAATTGCGAAAAATTTTTTGCCTTCTCAACCATTTCTTGGTTTCAAACTCCCATATCTCGCGAACGGATTGACCTAACCCAAAAATTCCTATTGCACCTGAAAGTAGAAACTCGCCCGATTACAGCGGTATGTGTATTTTTCCCTAGGCCATTCTGGTTAAGCGTTTGGAGCAGCAGAATTGCGAAAAATTTTCTGCCTTCTCAACCATTTCTTGGCTTCAAACTCCCATATCTCGCGAACGGATTGACCTAACGCAAAAATTCCTATTGCATCTGAAAGTAGAAACTCGCCCGATTACAGCGTTATGTGTATTTTTCCCCTAGGCCATTCTGGTTAAGCGTTTGGAGCAGCAGAATTGCAAAAAATTTTTTGCCTTCTCAACTATTTCTTGGCTCAAACTCCCATATCTCGCGAACGGATTAACCTAACCCAAAAATTCCTATTGAATCTGAAAGTAGAAACCCGCCCGATTACAACGGTATGTGTATTTTTTCCCTAGGCCATTCTGGTTAAGCGTTTGGAGCAGCAGAATTGCGAAAAATTTGTTGTCTTCTCAACCATTTCTTGGCTTCAAACTCTCATATCTCACGAACGGATTGACCTAACCCAAAAATTCCTGTTGTGTATGAAAGTAGAAACTCGCCCGATTACAGCGGTATGTGTATTTTTCCCTTAGCCCATTCTGGTTAAGCGTTTGGAGCAGCAGAAGTGCGAAAAATTTGTTGTCTTCTCAACCATTTCTTAGCTTCAAACACCCATATCTCGCGAACGGATTGACCTAACCCAAAAATTCCTATTGAATCTGAAAGTAGAAACCCGCCCGATTACAACGGTATGTGTATTTTTTCCCTAGGCCATTCTGGTTAAGCGTTTGGAGCAGCAGAATTGCGAAAAATTTGTTGTCTTCTCAACCATTTCTTGGCTTCAAACTCTCATATCTCACGAACGGATTGACCTAACCCAAAAATTCCTGTTGTGTATGAAAGTAGAAACTCGCCCGATTACAGCGGTATGTGTATTTTTCCCTTAGCCCATTCTGGTTAAGCGTTTGGAGCAGCAGAAGTGCGAAAAATTTGTTGTCTTCTCAACCATTTCTTAGCTTCAAACACCCATATCTCGCGAACGGATTGACCTAACCCAAAAATTCCTGTTGCATCTGAAAGTAGAAACTCGCCCGATTACAACGGTATGTGTATTTTTTCCCAAGGCCATTCTGGTTAAGTGTTTGGAGCAGCAGAATTGCGAAAAATTTGTTGTCTTCTCAACCATATCTTGGCTTCAAACTCCCATATCTCGCGAACGGATTGACCTAACCCAAAAATTCCAATTGCATCTGAAAGTAGAAACTCGCCCGATTACAACGGTATGTGTATTTCTTCCCTAGCCCCTTCTGGTTAAGCGTTTGGAGCAGCAGAATTGCGAAAAATTTTTTGCCTTCTCAACCATTTCTTGGCTTCAAACTCCCATATCTCGCGAACGGATTGAACTAACCCAAAAATTCCTATTGCATCTGAAAGTAGAATCTCGCCCGATTACAGCGGTATGTGTATTTTTTCCCTAGGCCATTCTGGTTAAGCGTTTGGAGCAGCAGAATTGCGAAAAATTTATTGCCTTCTCAACCATTTCTTGGCTTCAAACTCCCATATCTCGCGAACGGATTGACCTAACCCAAAAATTCCTATTGCATCTGAGAGTAGAAACTCGCCCGATTACATCGGTATGTGTATTTTTTCCCTAGCCCATTCTGGTTAAGCGTTTGGAGCAGCAGAATTGCGAAAAATTTTTTGCCTTCTCAACCATTTCTTGGTTTCAAACTCCCATATCTCGCGAACGGATTGACCTAACCCAAAAATTCCTATTGAATCTGAAAGTAGAAACTCGCCCGATTACAGCGGTATGTGTATTTTTCCCTAGGCCATTCTGGTTAAGCGTTTGGAGCAGCAGAATTGCGAAAAATTTTCTGCCTTCTCAACCATTTCTTGGCTTCAAACTCCCATATCTCGCGAACGGATTGACCTAACCCAAAAATTCCTGTTGTGTATGAAAGTAGAAACTCGCCCGATTACAGCGGTATGTGTATTTTTCCCTTAGCCCATTCTGGTTAAGCGTTTGGAGCAGCAGAAGTGCGAAAAATTTGTTGTCTTCTCAACCATTTCTTAGCTTCAAACACCCATATCTCGCGAACGGATTGACCTAACCCAAAAATTCCTGTTGCATCTGAAAGTAGAAACTCGCCCGATTACAACGGTATGTGTATTTTTTCCCAAGGCCATTCTGGTTAAGTGTTTGGAGCAGCAGAATTGCGAAAAATTTGTTGTCTTCTCAACCATATCTTGGCTTCAAACTCCCATATCTCGCGAACGGATTGACCTAACCCAAAAATTCCAATTGCATCTGAAAGTAGAAACTCGCCCGATTACAACGGTATGTGTATTTCTTCCCTAGCGCATTCTGGTTAAGCGTTTGGAGCAGCAGAATTGCGAAAAATTTTTTGCCTTCTCAACCATTTCTTGGCTTCAAACTCCCATATCTCGCGAACGGATTGAACTAACCCAAAAATTCCTATTGCATCTGAAAGTAGAATCTCGCCCGATTACAGCGGTATGTGTATTTTTTCCCTAGGCCATTCTGGTTAAGCGTTTGGAGCAGCAGAATTGCGAAAAATTTATTGCCTTCTCAACCATTTCTTGGCTTCAAACTCCCATATCTCGCGAACGGATTGACCTAACCCAAAAATTCCTATTGCATCTGAAAGTAGAAACTCGCCCGATTACAACGGTATGTGTATTTTTTCCCTAGCCCATTCTGGTCAAGCGTTTGGAGCAGCAGAAGTGCGAAAAATTTGTTGTCTTCTCAACCATTTCATAGCTTCAAACACCCATATCTCGCGAACGGATTGACCTAACCCAAAAATTCCTGTTGCATCTGAAAGTAGAAACTCGCCCGATTACAACGGTATGTGTATTTTTTCCCTAGGCCATTCTTGTTAAGCGTTTGGAGCAGCAGAATTGCGAAAAATTTTTTGCCTTCTCAACCATTTCTTGGCTTCAAACTCCCATATCTCGCGAATGGATTGACCTAACCCAAAAATTCCTATTGCATCTGAAAGTAGAAACTCGCCCGATTACAGCGGTATGTGTATTTTTCCCTAGGCCATTCTGGTTAAGCGTTTGGAGCAGCAGAATTGCGAAAAATTTTCTGCCATCTCAACCATTTCTTGGCTTCAAACTCCCATATCTCGCGAACGGATTGACCTAACGCAAAAATTCCTATTGCATCTGAAAGTAGAAACTCGCCCGATTACAGCGTTATGTGTATTTTTCCCCTAGGCCATTCTGGTTAAGCGTTTGGAGCAGCAGAATTGCGAAAAATTTTTTGCCTTCTCAACTATTTCTTGCCTCAAACTCCCATATCTCGCGAACGGATTAACCTAAGCCAAAAATTCCTATTGCATCTGAAAGTAGAAACCCGCCCGATTACAACGGTATGTGTATTTTTTCCCTAGGCCATTCTGGTTAAGCGTTTGGAGCAGCAGAATTGCGAAAAATTTGTTGTCTTCTCAACCATTTCTTGGCTTCAAACTCCCATATCTCGCGAACGGATTGACCTAACCCAAAAATTCCTATTGCATCTGAAAGTAGAAACTCGCCCGATTACAACGGTATGTGTATTTTTTCCTTAGCCCATTCTGGTTAAGCGTTCGGAGCAGCAGAATTGCGAAAAATTTGTTGCCTTCTCAACCATTTCTTGGCTTCAAACTCCCATATCTCGCGAACGGATTGACCTAACCCAAAAATTCCTATTGCATCTGAAAGTAGAAACTCGCCCGATTACAACGGTATGTGTATTTTTTCCCAAGGCCACTCTGGTTAAGCGTTTGGAGCAGCAGAATTGCGAAAAATTTGTTGTCTTCTCAACCATATCTTGGCTTCAAACTCCCATATCTCGCGAACGGATTGACCTAACCCAAAAATTCCAATTGCATCTGAAAGTAGAAACTCGCCCGATTACAACGGTATGTGTATTTTTTCCCTATCCCATTCTGGTTAAGCGTTTGGAGCAGCAGAATTGCGAAAAATTTTTTGCCTTCTCAACCATTTCTTGGCTTCAAACTCCCATATCTCGCGAACGGATTGAACTAACCCAAAAATTCCTATTGCATCTGAAAGTAGAAACTCGCCCGATTACAGCGGTATGTGTATTTTTTCCCTAGGCCATTCTGGTTAAGCGTTTGGAGCAGCAGAATTGCGAAAAATTTATTGCCTTCACAACCATTTCTTGGCTTCAAACTCCCATATCTCGCGAACGGATTGACATAACCCAAAAATTCCTATTGCATCTGAAAGTAGAAACCCGCCCGATTACAACGGTATGTGTATTTTTTCCCTAGGCCATTCTGGTTAAGCGTTTGGAGCAGCAGAAATTCGAAAAATTTTTTGCCTTCTCAACCATTTCTTGGCTTCAAACTCCCATATCTCGCGAACGGATTGACCTAACCCAAAAATTCCTATTGTATCTGAAAGTAGAAACTCGCCCGATTTCAACGGTATGTGTATTTTTTCCCTTGGCCATTCTGGTTAAGCGTTTGGAGCAGCAGAAGTGCGAAAAATTTGTTGTCTTCTCAACCATATCTTGGCTTCAAACTCCCATATCTAGCGAACGGATTGACCTAACCCAAAAATTCCGATTGCATCTGAAAGTAGAAACTCGCCCGATTACAACGGTATGTGTATTTTTTCCCAAGGCCATTCTGGTTAAGTGTTTGGAGCAGCAGAATTGCGAAAAATTTGTTGTCTTCTCAACCATTTCTTAGCTTCAAACACCCATATCTCGCGAACGGATTGACCTAACCCAAAAATTCCTGTTGCATCTGAAAGTAGAAACTCGCCCGATTACAACGGTATGTGTATTTTTTCCCTAGGCCATTCTTGTTAAGCGTTTGGAGCAGCAGAATTGCGAAAAATTTTTTGCCTTCTCAACCATTTCTTGGCTTCAAACTCCCATATCTCGCGAATGGATTGACCTAACCCAAAAATTCCTATTGCATCTGAAAGTAGAAACTCGCCCGATTACAGCGGTATGTGTATTTTTCCCTAGGCCATTCTGGTTAAGCGTTTGGAGCAGCAGAATTGCGAAAAATTTTCTGCCATCTCAACCATTTCTTGGCTTCAAACTCCCATATCTCGCGAACGGATTGACCTAACGCAAAAATTCCTATTGCATCTGAAAGTAGAAACTCGCCCGATTACAGCGTTATGTGTATTTTTCCCCTAGGCCATTCTGGTTAAGCGTTTGGAGCAGCAGAATTGCGAAAAATTTTTTGCCTTCTCAACTATTTCTTGCCTCAAACTCCCATATCTCGCGAACGGATTAACCTAAGCCAAAAATTCCTATTGCATCTGAAAGTAGAAACCCGCCCGATTACAACGGTATGTGTATTTTTTCCCTAGGCCATTCTGGTTAAGCGTTTGGAGCAGCAGAATTGCGAAAAATTTGTTGTCTTCTCAACCATTTCTTGGCTTCAAACTCCCATATCTCGCGAACGGATTGACCTAACCCAAAAATTCCTATTGCATCTGAAAGTAGAAACTCGCCCGATTACAACGGTATGTGTATTTTTTCCTTAGCCCATTCTGGTTAAGCGTTCGGAGCAGCAGAATTGCGAAAAATTTGTTGCCTTCTCAACCATTTCTTGGCTTCAAACTCCCATATCTCGCGAACGGATTGACCTAACCCAAAAATTCCTATTGCATCTGAAAGTAGAAACTCGCCCGATTACAACGGTATGTGTATTTTTTCCCAAGGCCACTCTGGTTAAGCGTTTGGAGCAGCAGAATTGCGAAAAATTTGTTGTCTTCTCAACCATATCTTGGCTTCAAACTCCCATATCTCGCGAACGGATTGACCTAACCCAAAAATTCCAATTGCATCTGAAAGTAGAAACTCGCCCGATTACAACGGTATGTGTATTTTTTCCCTATCCCATTCTGGTTAAGCGTTTGGAGCAGCAGAATTGCGAAAAATTTTTTGCCTTCTCAACCATTTCTTGGCTTCAAACTCCCATATCTCGCGAACGGATTGAACTAACCCAAAAATTCCTATTGCATCTGAAAGTAGAAACTCGCCCGATTACAGCGGTATGTGTATTTTTTCCCTAGGCCATTCTGGTTAAGCGTTTGGAGCAGCAGAATTGCGAAAAATTTATTGCCTTCACAACCATTTCTTGGCTTCAAACTCCCATATCTCGCGAACGGATTGACCTAACCCAAAAATTCCTATTGCATCTGAAAGTAGAAACCCGCCCGATTACAACGGTATGTGTATTTTTTCCCTAGGCCATTCTGGTTAAGCGTTTGGAGCAGCAGAAATTCGAAAAATTTTTTGCCTTCTCAACCATTTCTTGGCTTCAAACTCCCATATCTCGCGAACGGATTGACCTAACCCAAAAATTCCTATTGTATCTGAAAGTAGAAACTCGCCCGATTACAACGGTATGTGTATTTTTTCCCTTGGCCATTCTGGTTAAGCGTTTGGAGCAGCAGAAGTGCGAAAAATTTGTTGTCTTCTCAACCATATCTTGGCTTCAAACTCCCATATCTAGCGAACGGATTGACCTAACCCAAAAATTCCGATTGCATCTGAAAGTAGAAACTCGCCCGATTACAACGGTATGTGTATTTTTTCCCAAGGCCATTCTGGTTAAGTGTTTGGAGCAGCAGAATTGCGAAAAATTTGTTGTCTTCTCAACCATTTCTTGGTTTCAAACTCCCATATCTCGCGAACGGATTGACCTAACCCAAAAATTCCTGTTGCATCTGAAAGTAGAAACTCGCCCGATTACAACGGTATGTGTATTTTTTCCCTAGGCCATTCTGGTTAAGCGTTTGGAGCACAGAATTGCGAAAAATTTATTGCCTTCTCAACCATTTCTTGGCTTCAAACTCCCATATCTCGCGAACGGATTGACCTAACCCAAAAATTCCTGTTGCATCTGAAAGTAGAAACTCGCCCGATTACAACGGTATGTGTATTTTTTCCTTAGCCCATTCTGGTTAAGCGTTTCGAGCAGCAGAATTGCGAAAAATTTATTGCCTTCTCAACCATTTCTTGGCTTCAAACTCCCATATCTCGCGAACGGATTGACCTAACCCAAAAATTCCTATTGCATCTAAAAGTAGAAACTCGTCCGATTACAACGGTTTGTGTATTTTTTCCCTAGGCCATTCTGGTTAAGCGTTTGGAGCAGCAGAATTGCGAAACATTTTTTGCCTTCTCAACCATTTCTTGGCTTCAAACTCCCATATCTCGCGAACGGATTGACCTAATCCAAAAATTCCAATTGCATCTGAAAGTAGAAACTCGCCCGATTACAACGGTATGTGTATTTTTTCCCTAGACCATTCTGGTTAAGCGTTTGGAGCAGCAGAAGTGCGAAAAATTTGTTGTCTTCTCAACCATTTCTTAGCTTCAAACTCCCATATCTCGCGAACGGATTGACCTAACCCAAAAATTCCTATTGCATCTGATAGTAGAAACTCGCCCGATTACAACGGTATGTGTATTTTTTCCCTAGGCCATTCTGGTTAAGCGTTTGGAGCTGCAGAATTGCGAAAAATTTTTTGCCTTCTCAACCATTTCTTGGCTTCAAACTCCCATATCTCGCGAACGGATTGACCTAACCCAAAAATTCCTATTGCATCTGAAAGTAGAAACTCGCCCGATTACAACGGTATGTGTATTTTTTCCCTAGGACATTCTGGTTAAGCGTTTGGAGCAGCAGAAGTGCGAAAAATTTGTTGTCTTCTCAACCATATCTTGGCTTCAAACTCCCATATCTCGCGAACGGATTGACCTAGCCCGAAAATTCCAATTGCATCTGAAAGTAGAAACTCGCCCGATTACAACGGTATGTGTATTTTTTCCCTAGCCCATTCTGGTTAAGCGTTCGGAGCAGCAGAAGTGCGAAAAATTTGTTGTCTTCTCAACCATTTCTTAGCTTCAAACTCCCATATCTCGCGAACGGATTGACCTAACCCAAAAATTCCTGTTGTGTCTGAAAGTAGAAACTCGCCCGATTACAACGGTATGTGTATTTTTTCCCTAGCCCATTCTGGTTAAGCGTTCGGAGCAGCAGAAGTGCGAAAAATTTGTTGTCTTCTCAACCATTTCTTAGCTTCAAACTCCCATATCTCGCGAACGGATTGACCTAACCCAAAAATTCCTGTTGTGTCTGAAAGTAGAAACTCGCCCGATTACAGCGGTATGTGTATTTTTTCCTTAGCCCATTCTGGTTAAGCGTTTCGAGCAGCAGAATTGCGAAAAATTTGTTGTCTTCTCAACCATTACTTAGCTTCAAACTCCCATATCTCGCGAACGGATTGACCTAACCCAAAAATTCCTATTGCATCTGAAAGTAGAAACTCGCCCGATTACAACGGTATGTGTATTTTTTCCCAAGGCCATTCTGGTTAAGTGTTTGGAGCAGCAGAATTGCGAAAAATTTGTTGTCTTCTCAACCATATCTTGGATTCAAACTCCCATATCTCGCGAACGGATTAACCTAACCCAAAAATTCCTATTGAATCTGAAAGTAGAAACCCGCCCGATTACAACGGTATGTGTATTTTTTCCCTAGGCCATTCTGGTTAAGCGTTTGGAGCAGCAGAATTGCGAAAAATTTGTTGTCTTCTCAACCATTTCTTGGCTTCAAACTCCCATATCTCGCGAACGGATTGACCTACCCCAAAAATTCCTGTTGTGTATGAAAGTAGAAACTCGCCCGATTACAGCGGTATGTGTATTTTTTCCTTAGCCCATTCTGGTTAAGCGTTCGGAGCAGCAGAATTGCGAAAAATTTGTTGTCTTCTCAACCATTTCTTAGCTTCAAACTCCCATATCTCGCGAACGGATTGACCTAACCCAAAAATTCCTGTTGCATCTGAAAGTAGAAACTCGCCCGATTACAACGGTATGTGTATTTTTTCCCTAGGCCATTCTGGTTAAGCGTTTGGAGCAGCAGAATTGCGAAAAATTTATTGCCTTCTCAACCATTTCTTGGCTTCAAACTCCCATATCTCGCGAACGGATTGACCTAACCCAAAAATTCCTATTGCATCTAAAAGTAGAAACTCGTCCGATTACAACGGTTTGTGTATTTTTTCCCTAGGCCATTCTGGTTAAGCGTTTGGAGCAGCAGAATTGCGAAACATTTTTTGCCTTCTCAACCATTTCTTGGCTTCAAACTCCCATATCTCGCGAACGGATTGACCTAATCCAAAAATTCCAATTGCATCTGAAAGTAGAAACTCGCCCGATTACAACGGTATGTGTATTTTTTCCCTAGACCATTCTGGTTAAGCGTTTGGAGCAGCAGAAGTGCGAAAAATTTGTTGTCTTCTCAACCATTTCTTAGCTTCAAACTCCCATATCTCGCGAACGGATTGACCTAACCCAAAAATTCCTATTGCATCTGATAGTAGAAACTCGCCCGATTACAACGGTATGTGTATTTTTTCCCTAGGCCATTCTGGTTAAGCGTTTGGAGCTGCAGAATTGCGAAAAATTTGTTGTCTTCTCAACCATTACTTAGCTTCAAAGTCCCATATCTCGCGAACGGATTGACCTAACCCAAAAATTCCTATTGCATCTGAAAGTAGAAACTCGCCCGATTACAACGGTATGTGTATTTTTTCCCTAGGACATTCTGGTTAAGCGTTTGGAGCAGCAGAAGTGCGAAAAATTTGTTGTCTTCTCAACCATATCTTGGCTTCAAACTCCCATATCTCGCGAACGGATTGACCTAACCCAAAAATTCCTGTTGCATCTGAAAGTAGAAACTCGCCCGATTACAACGGTATGTGTATTTTTTCCCTAGGCCATTCTGGTTAAGCGTTTGGAGCAGCAGAATTGCGAAAAATTTTTTGCCTTCTCAACCATATCTTGGCTTCAAACTCCCATATCTCGCGAACGGATTGAACTAACCCAAAAATTCCTATTGCATCTGAAAGTAGAAACTCGCCTGATTACAGCGGTATGTGTATTTTTTCCCTAGGCCATTCTGGTTAAGCGTTTGGAGCAGCAGAAGTGCGAAAAATTTGTTGTCTTCTCAACCATTTCTTGGCTTCAAACTCCCATATCTCGCGAACGGATTGACCTAATCCAAAAATTCCTGTTGTGTCTGAAAGTAGAAACTCGCCCGATTACAGAGGTATGTGTATTTTTTCCTTAGCCCATTCTGGTTAAGCGTTTCGAGCAGCAGAATTGCGAAAAATTTGTTGTCTTCTCAACCATTACTTAGCTTCAAACTCCCATATCTCGCGAACGGATTGACCTAACCCAAAAATTCCTATTGCATCTGAAAGTAGAAACTCGCCCGATTACAACGGTATGTGTATTTTTTCCCTAGGACATTCTGGTTAAGCGTTTGGAGCAGCAGAAGTGCGAAAAATTTGTTGTCTTCTCAACCATATCTTGGCTTCAAACTCCCATATCTCGCGAACGGATTGACCTAACCCAAAAATTCCAATTGCATCTGAAAGTAGAAACTCGCCCGATTACAACGGTATGTGTATTTTTTCCCTAGCCCATTCTGGTTAAGCGTTTGGAGCAGCAGAAGTGCGAAAAATTTGTTGTCTTCTCAACCATTTCTTAGCTTCAAACTCCCATATCTCGCGAACGGATTGACCTAACCCAAAAATTCCTGTTGCATCTGAAAGTAGAAACTCGCCCGATTACAGCGGTATGTGTATTTTTTCCCTAGGACATTCTGGTTAAGCGTTTGGAGCAGCAGAATTGCGAAAAATTTTCTGCCTTCTCAACCATTTCTTGGCTTCAAACTCCCATATCTCGCGAACGGATTGACCTAACGCAAAAATTCCTATTGCATCTGAAAGTAGAAACTCGCCCGATTACAGCGTTATGTGTATTTTTCCCCCAGCCCATTCTGGTTAAGCGTTTGGAGCAGCAGAAGTGCGAAAAATTTGTTGTCTTCTCAACCATTTCTTAGCTTCAAACTCCCATATCTCGCGAACGGATTGACCTAACCCAAAAATTCCTGTTGCATCTGAAAGTAGAAACTCGCCTGATTACAGCGGTATGTGTATTTTTTCCCTAGGCCATTCTGGTTAAGCGTTTGGAGCAGCAGAATTGCGAAAAATTTGTTGTCTTCTCAACCATTTCTTGGCTTCAAACTCCCATATCTCGCGAACGGATTGACCTAACCCAAAAATTCCTGTTGTGTCTGAAAGTAGAAACTCGCCCGATTACAGCGGTATGTGTATTTTTTCCTTAGCCCATTCTGGTTAAGCGTTTCGAGCAGCAGAATTGCGAAAAATTTGTTGTCTTCTCAACCATTACTTAGCTTCAAACTCCCATATCTCGCGAACGGATTGACCTAACCCAAAAATTCCTATTGCATCTGAAAGTAGAAACTCGCCCGATTACAACGGTATGTGTATTTTTTCCCTAGGACATTCTGGTTAAGCGTTTGGAGCAGCAGAAGTGCGAAAAATTTGTTGTCTTCTCAACCATATCTTGGCTTCAAACTCCCATATCTCGCGATCGGATTGACCTAACCCAAAAATTCCAATTGCATCTGAAAGTAGAAACTCGCCCGATTACAACGGTATGTGTATTTTTTCCCTAGCCCATTCTGGTAGAGCGTTTGGAGCAGCAGAAGTGCGAAAAATTTGTTGCCTTCTCAACCATTTCTTGGCTTCAAACTCCCATATCTCGCGAACGGATTGACCTAACCCAAAAATTCCTATTGCATCTGAAAGTAGAAACTCGCCCGATTACAACGGTATGTGTATTATTTCCCTATCCCATTCTGGTTGAGCGTTTGGAGCAGCAGAATTGCGAAAAATTTTTCGCCTTCTCATCCATTTCTTGGCTTCAAACTCCCATATCTCGCGAACGGATTGACCTAACCCAAAAATTCCTGTTGCATCTGAAAGTAGAAACTCGCCCGATTACAACGGTATGTGTATTTTTTCCCTAGGACATTCTGGTTAAGCGTTTGGAGCAGCAGAATTGCGAAAAATTTTCTGCCTTCTCAACCATTTCTTGGCTTCAAACTCCCATATCTCGCGAACGGATTGACCTAACGCAAAAATTCCTATTGCATCTGAAAGTAGAAACTCGCCCGATTACAGCGTTATGTGTATTTTTCCCCTAGGCCATTCTGGATAAGCGTTTGGAGCAGCAGAATTGCGAAAAATTTTTTGCCTTCTCAACCATTTCTTGGCTCAAACTCCCATATCTCGCGAACGGATTAACCTAACCCAAAAATTCCTATTGCATCTGAAAGTAGAAACCCGCCCGATTACAACGGTATGTGTATTTTTTCCCTAGGCCATTCTGGTTTAGCGTTTGGAGCAGCATAATTGCGAAAAATTTTTTGCCTTCTCAACCATTTCCTGGCTTCAAACTCCCATATCTCGCGAACGGATTGACCTAACCCAAAAATTCCAATTGCATCTGAAAGTAGAAACTCGCCCGATTACAACGGTATGTGTATTTTTTCCCCAGCCCATTCTGGTTAAGCGTTTGGAGCAGCAGAAGTGCGAAAAATTTGTTGTCTTTTCAACCATTTCTTAGCTTCAAACTCCCATATCTCGCGAACGGATTGAACTAACCCAAAAATTCCTATTGCATCTGAAAGTAGAAACTCGCCTGATTACAGCGGTATGTGTATTTTTTCCCTAGGCCATTCTGGTTAAGCGTTTGGAGCAGCAGAATTGCGAAAAATTTGTTGTCTTCTCAACCATTTCTTGGCTTCAAACTCCCATATCTCGCGAACGGATTGACCTAACCCAAAAATTCCTGTTGTGTCTGAAAGTAGAAACTCGCCCGATTACAGCGGTATGTGTATTTTTTCCTTAGCCCATTCTGGTTAAGCGTTTCGAGCAGCAGAATTGCGAAAAATTTGTTGTCTTCTCAACCATTACTTAGCTTCAAACTCCCATATCTCGCGAACGGATTGACCTAACCCAAAAATTCCTATTGCATCTGAAAGTAGAAACTCGCCCGATTACAACGGTATGTGTATTTTTTCCCTAGGACATTCTGGTTAAGCGTTTGGAGCAGCAGAATTGCGAAAAATTTGTTGTCTTCTCAACCATATCTTGGCTTCAAACTCCCATATCTCGCGATCGGATTGACCTAACCCAAAAATTCCGATTGCATCTGAAAGTAGAAACTCGCCCGATTACAACGGTATGTGTATTTTTTCCCTAGCCCATTCTGGTTGAGCGTTTTGGAGCAGCAGAAGTGCGAAAAATTTGTTGCCTTCTCAACCATTTCTTGGCTTCAAAACTCCCATATCTCGCGAACGGATTGACCTAACGCAAAAATTCCTATTGCATCTGAAAGTAGAAACTCGCCCGATTACAGCGTTATGTGTATTTTTTCCCTAGGCCATTCTGGTTAAGCGTTTGGAGCAGCAGAATTGCGAAAAATTTGTTGTCTTCTCAACCATTTCTTGGCTTCAAACTCCCATATCTCGCGAACGGATTGACCTAACCGAAAAATTCCTGTTGTGTCTGAAAGTAGAAACTCGCCGATTACAGCGGTATGTGTATTTTTTCCTTAGCCCATTCTGGTTAAGCGTTTCGAGCAGCAGAATTGCGAAAAATTTGTTGTCTTCTCAACCATTACTTAGCTTCAAACTCCCATATCTCGCGAACGGATTGACCTAACCCAAAAATTCCTATTGCATCTGAAAGTAGAAACTCGCCCGATTACAACGGTATGTGTATTTTTTCCCTAGGACATTCTGGTTAAGCGTTTGGAGCAGCAGAAGTGCGAAAAATTTGTTGTCTTCTCAACCATATCTTGGCTTCAAACTCCCATATCTCGCGATCGGATTGACCTAACCCAAAAATTCCAATTGCATCTGAAAGTAGAAACTCGCCCGATTACAACGGTATGTGTATTTTTTCCCTAGCCCATTCTGGTTGAGCGTTTGGAGCAGCAGAAGTGCGAAAAATTTGTTGCCTTCTCAACCATTTCTTGGCTTCAAACTCCCATATCTCGCGAACGGATTGACCTAACCCAAAAATTCCTATTGCATCTGAAAGTAGAAACTCGCCCGATTACAACGGTATGTGTATTTTTTCCCTAGCCCATTCTGGTTTAGCGTTTGGAGCAGCAGAATTGCGAAAAATTTTTCGCCTTCTCATCCATTTCTTGGCTTCAAACTCCCATATCTCGCGAACGGATTGACCTAACCCAAAAATTCCTGTTGCATCTGAAAGTAGAAACTCGCCCGATTACAACGGTATGTGTATTTTTTCCCTAGGACATTCTGGTTAAGCGTTTGGAGCAGCAGAATTGCGAAAAATTTTCTGCCTTCTCAACCATTTCTTGGCTTCAAACTCCCATATCTCGCGAACGGATTGACCTAACGCAAAAATTCCTATTGCATCTGAAAGTAGAAACTCGCCCGATTACAGCGTTATGTGTATTTTTCCCCTAGGCCATTCTGGATAAGCGTTTGGAGCAGCAGAATTGCGAAAAATTTTTTGCCTTATCAACCATTTCTTGGCTCAAACTTCCATATCTCGCGAACGGATTAACCTAACCCAAAAATTCCTATTGCATCTGAAAGTAGAAACCCGCCCGATTACAACGGTATGTGTATTTTTTCCCTAGGCCATTCTGGTTAAGCGTTTGGAGCAGCATAATTGCGAAAAATTTTTTGCCTTCTCAACCATTTCCTGGCTTCAAACTCCCATATCTCGCGAACGGATTGACCTAACCCAAAAATTCCAATTGCATCTGAAAGTAGAAACTCGCCCGATTACAACGGTATGTGTATTTTTTCCCCAGCCCATTCTGGTTAAGCGTTTGGAGCAGCAGAAGTGCGAAAAATTTGTTGTCTTCTCAACCATTTCTTAGCTTCAAACTCCCATATCTCGCGAACGGATTGAACTAACCCAAAAATTCCTACTGCATCTGAAAGTAGAAACTCGCCTGATTACAGCGGTATGTGTATTTTTTCCCTAGGCCATTCTGGTTAAGCGTTTGGAGCAGCAGAATTGCGAAAAATTTTCTGCCTTCTCAACCATTTCATGGCTTCAAACTCCCATATCTCGCGAACGGATTGACCTAACGCAAAAATTCCTATTGCATCTGAAAGTAGAAACTCGCCCGATTACAGCGTTATGTGTATTTTTTCCCTAGGCCATTCTGGTTAAGCGTTTGGAGCAGCAGAATTGCGAAAAATTTGTTGTCTTCTCAACCATTTCTTGGCTTCAAACTCCCATATCTCGCGAACGGATTGACCTAACCCAAAAATTCCTGTTGTGTCTGAAAGTAGAAACTCGCCCGATTACAGCGGTATGTGTATTTTTTCCTTAGCCCATTCTGGTTAAGTGTTTCGAGCAGCAGAATTGCGAAAAATTTGTTGTCTTCTCAACCATTACTTAGCTTCAAACTCCCATATCTCGCGAACGGATTGACCTAACCCAAAAATTCCTATTGCATCTGAAAGTAGAAACTCGCCCGATTACAACGGTATGTGTATTTTTTCCCTAGGACATTCTGGTTAAGCGTTTGGAGCAGCAGAAGTGCGAAAAATTTGTTGCCTTCTCAACCATTTCTTGGCTTCAAACTCCCATATCTCGCGAACGGATTGACCTAACCCAAAAATTCCTATTGCATCTGAAAGTAGAAACTCGCCCGATTACAACGGTATGTGTATTTTTTCCCTAGCCCATTCTGGTTGAGCGTTTGGAGCAGCAGAATTGCGAAAAATTTTTCGCCTTCTCATCCATTTCTTGGCTTCAAACTCCCATATCTCGCGAACGGATTGACCTAACCCAAAAATTCCTGTTGCATCTGAAAGTAGAAACTCGCCCGATTACAACGGTATGTGTATTTTTTCCCTAGGACATTCTGGTTAAGCGTTTGGAGCAGCAGAATTGCGAAAAATTTTCTGCCTTCTCAACCATTTCTTGGCTTCAAACTCCCATATCTCGCGAACGGATTGACCTAACGCAAAAATTCCTATTGCATCTGAAAGTAGAAACTCGCCCGATTACAGCGTTATGTGTATTTTTCCCCTAGGCCATTCTGGATAAGCGTTTGGAGCAGCAGAATTGCGAAAAATTTTTTGCCTTCTCAACCATTTCTTGGCTCAAACTCCCATATCTCGCGAACGGATTAACCTAACCCAAAAATTCCTATTGCATCTGAAAGTAGAAACCCGCCCGATTACAACGGTATGTGTATTTTTTCCCTAGGCCATTCTGGTTAAGCGTTTGGAGCAGCATAATTGCGAAAAATTTTTTGCCTTCTCAACCATTTCCTGGCTTCAAACTCCCATATCTCGCGAACGGATTGACCTAACCCAAAAATTCCAATTGCATCTGAAAGGAGAAACTCGCCCGATTACAACGGTATGTGTATTTTTTCCCCAGCCCATTCTGGTTAAGCGTTTGGAGCAGCAGAAGTGCGAAAAATTTGTTGTCTTCTCAACCATTTCTTAGCTTCAAACTCCCATATCTCGCGAACGGATTGAACTAACCCAAAAATTCCTATTGCATCTGAAAGTAGAAACTCGCCTGATTACAGCGGTATGTGTATTTTTTCCCTAGGCCATTCTGGTTAAGCGTTTGGAGCAGCAGAATTGCGAAAAATTTGTTGTCTTCTCAACCATTTCTTGGCTTCAAACTCCCATATCTCGCGAACGGATTGACCTAACCCAAAAATTCCTGTTGTGTCTGAAAGTAGAAACTCGCCCGATTACAGCGGTATGTGTATTTTTTCCTTAGCCCATTCTGGTTAAGCATTTCGAGCAGCAGAATTGCGAAAAATTTGTTGTCTTCTCAACCATTACTTAGCTTCAAACTCCCATATCTCGCGAACGGATTGACCTAACCCAAAAATTCCTATTGCATCTGAAAGTAGAAACTCGCCCGATTACAACGGTATGTGTATTTTTTCCCTAGGACATTCTGGTTAAGCGTTTGGAGCAGCAGAAGTGCGAAAAATTTGTTGTCTTCTCAACCATATCTTGGCTTCAAACTCCCATATCTCGCGATCGGATTGACCTAACCCAAAAATTCCAATTGCATCTGAAAGTAGAAACTCGCCCGATTACAACGGTATGTGTATTTTTTCCCTAGCCCATTCTGGTTGAGCGTTTGGAGCAGCAGAAGTGCGAAAAATTTGTTGCCTTCTCAACCATTTCTTGGCTTCAAACTCCCATATCTCGCGAACGGATTGACCTAACCCAAAAATTCCTATTGCATCTGAAAGTAGAAACTCGCCCGATTACAACGGTATGTGTATTTTTTCCCTAGCCCATTCTGGTTGAGCGTTTGGAGCAGCAGAATTGCGAAAAATTTTTCGCCTTCTCATCCATTTCTTGGCTTCAAACTCCCATATCTCGCGAACGGATTGACCTAACCCAAAAATTCCTGTTGCATCTGAAAGTAGAAACTCGCCCGATTACAACGGTATGTGTATTTTTTCCCTAGGACATTCTGGTTAAGCGTTTGGAGCAGCAGAATTGCGAAAAATTTTCTGCCTTCTCAACCATTTCTTGGCTTCAAACTCCCATATCTCGCGAACGGATTGACCTAACGCAAAAATTCCTATTGCATCTGAAAGTAGAAACTCGCCCGATTACAGCGTTATGTGTATTTTTCCCCTAGGCCATTCTGGATAAGCGTTTGGAGCAGCAGAATTGCGAAAAATTTTTTGCCTTCTCAACCATTTCTTGGCTCAAACTCCCATATCTCGCGAACGGATTAACCTAACCCAAAAATTCCTATTGCATCTGAAAGTAGAAACCCGCCCGATTACAACGGTATGTGTATTTTTTCCCTAGGCCATTCTGGTTAAGCGTTTGGAGCAGCATAATTGCGAAAAATTTTTTGCCTTCTCAACCATTTCCTGGCTTCAAACTCCCATATCTCGCGAACGGATTGACCTAACCCAAAAATTCCAATTGCATCTGAAAGGAGAAACTCGCCCGATTACAACGGTATGTGTATTTTTTCCCCAGCCCATTCTGGTTAAGCGTTTGGAGCAGCAGAAGTGCGAAAAATTTGTTGTCTTCTCAACCATTTCTTAGCTTCAAACTCCCATATCTCGCGAACGGATTGAACTAACCCAAAAATTCCTATTGCATCTGAAAGTAGAAACTCGCCTGATTACAGCGGTATGTGTATTTTTTCCCTAGGCCATTCTGGTTAAGCGTTTGGAGCAGCAGAATTGCGAAAAATTTGTTGTCTTCTCAACCATTTCTTGGCTTCAAACTCCCATATCTCGCGAACGGATTGACCTAACCCAAAAATTCCTGTTGTGTCTGAAAGTAGAAACTCGCCCGATTACAGCGGTATGTGTATTTTTTCCTTAGCCCATTCTGGTTAAGCATTTCGAGCAGCAGAATTGCGAAAAATTTGTTGTCTTCTCAACCATTACTTAGCTTCAAACTCCCATATCTCGCGAACGGATTGACCTAACCCAAAAATTCCTATTGCATCTGAAAGTAGAAACTCGCCCGATTACAACGGTATGTGTATTTTTTCCCTAGGACATTCTGGTTAAGCGTTTGGAGCAGCAGAAGTGCGAAAAATTTGTTGTCTTCTCAACCATATCTTGGCTTCAAACTCCCATATCTCGCGATCGGATTGACCTAACCCAAAAATTCCAATTGCATCTGAAAGTAGAAACTCGCCCGATTACAACGGTATGTGTATTTTTTCCCTAGCCCATTCTGGTTGAGCGTTTGGAGCAGCAGAAGTGCGAAAAATTTGTTGCCTTCTCAACCATTTCTTGGCTTCAAACTCCCATATCTCGCGAACGGATTGACCTAACCCAAAAATTCCTATTGCATCTGAAAGTAGAAACTCGCCCGATTACAACGGTATGTGTATTTTTTCCCTAGCCCATTCTGGTTGAGCGTTTGGAGCAGCAGAATTGCGAAAAATTTTTCGCCTTCTCATCCATTTCTTGGCTTCAAACTCCCATATCTCGCGAACGGATTGTCCTAACCCAAAAATTCCTGTTGCATCTGAAAGTAGAAACTCGCCCGATTACAACGGTATGTGTATTTTTTCCCTAGGACATTCTGGTTAAGCGTTTGGAGCAGCAGAATTGCGAAAAATTTTCTGCCTTCTCAACCATTTCTTGGCTTCAAACTCCCATATCTCGCGAACGGATTGACCTAACGCAAAAATTCCTATTGCATCTGAAAGTAGAAACTCGCCCGATTACAGCGTTATGTGTATTTTTCCCCTAGGCCATTCTGGATAAGCGTTTGGAGCAGCAGAATTGCGAAAAATTTTTTGCCTTCTCAACCATTTCTTGGCTCAAACTCCCATATCTCGCGAACGGATTAACCTAACCCAAAAATTCCTATTGCATCTGAAAGTAGAAACCCGCCCGATTACAACGGTATGTGTATTTTTTCCCTAGGCCATTCTGGTTAAGCGTTTGGAGCAGCATAATTGCGAAAAATTTTTTGCCTTCTCAACCATTTCCTGGCTTCAAACTCCCATATCTCGCGAACGGATTGACCTAACCCAAAAATTCCAATTGCATCTGAAAGTAGAAACTCGCCCGATTACAACGGTATGTGTATTTTTTCCCCAGCCTATTCTGGTTAAGCGTTTGGAGCAGCAGAAGTGCGAAAAATTTGTTGTCTTCTCAACCATTTCTTAGCTTCAAACTCCCATATCTCGCGAACGGATTGAACTAACCCAAAAATTCCTATTGCATCTGAAAGTAGAAACTCGCCTGATTACAGCGGTATGTGTATTTTTTCCCTAGGCCATTCTGGTTAAGCGTTTGGAGCAGCAGAATTGCGAAAAATTTGTTGTCTTCTCAACCATTTCTTGGCTTCAAACTCCCATATCTCGCGAACGGATTGACCTAACCCAAAAATTCCTGTTGTGTCTGAAAGTAGAAACTCGCCCGATTACAGCGGTATGTGTATTTTTTCCTTAGCCCATTCTGGTTAAGCGTTTCGAGCAGCAGAATTGCGAAAAATTTGTTGTCTTCTCAACCATTACTTAGCTTCAAACTCCCATATCTCGCGAACGGATTGACCTAACCCAAAAATTCCTATTGCATCTGAAAGTAGAAACTCGCCCGATTACAACGGTATGTGTATTTTTTCCCTAGGACATTCTGGTTAAGCGTTTGGAGCAGCAGAAGTGCGAAAAATTTGTTGTCTTCTCAACCATATCTTGGCTTCAAACTCCCATATCTCGCGATCGGATTGACCTAACCCAAAAATTCCAATTGCATCTGAAAGTAGAAACTCGCCCGATTACAACGGTATGTGTATTTTTTCCCTAGCCCATTCTGGTTGAGCGTTTGGAGCAGCAGAAGTGCGAAAAATTTGTTGCCTTCTCAACCATTTCTTGGCTTCAAACTCCCATATCTCGCGAACGGATTGACCTAACCCAAAAATTCCTATTGCATCTGAAAGTAGAAACTCGCCCGATTACAACGGTATGTGTATTTTTTCCCTAGCCCATTCTGGTTGAGCGTTTGGAGCAGCAGAATTGCGAAAAATTTTTCGCCTTCTCATCCATTTCTTGGCTTCAAACTCCCATATCTCGCGAACGGATTGTCCTAACCCAAAAATTCCTGTTGCATCTGAAAGTAGAAACTCGCCCGATTACAACGGTATGTGTATTTTTTCCCTAGGACATTCTGGTTAAGCGTTTGGAGCAGCAGAATTGCGAAAAATTTTCTGCCTTCTCAACCATTTCTTGGCTTCAAACTCCCATATCTCGCGAACGGATTGACCTAGCGCAAAAATTCCTATTGCATCTGAAAGTAGAAACTCGCCCGATTACAGCGTTATGTGTATTTTTCCCCTAGGCCATTCTGGATAAGCGTTTGGAGCAGCAGAATTGCGAAAAATTTTTTGCCTTCTCAACCATTTCTTGGCTCAAACTCCCATATCTCGCGAACGGATTAACCTAACCCAAAAATTCCTATTGCATCTGAAAGTAGAAACCCGCCCGATTACAACGGTATGTGTATTTTTTCCCTAGGCCATTCTGGTTAAGCGTTTGGAGCAGCATAATTGCGAAAAATTTTTTGCCTTCTCAACCATTTCCTGGCTTCAAACTCCCATATCTCGCGAACGGATTGACCTAACCCAAAAATTCCAATTGCATCTGAAAGTAGAAACTCGCCCGATTTCAACGGTATGTGTATTTTTTCCCCAGCCCATTCTGGTTAAGCCTTTGGAGCAGCAGAAGTGCGAAAAATTTGTTGTCTTCTCAACCATTTCTTAGCTTCAAACTCCCATATCTCGCGAACGGATTGAACTGACCCAAAAATTCCTATTGCATCTGAAAGTAGAAACTCGCCTGATTACAGCGGTATGTGTATTTTTTCCCTAGGCCATTCTGGTTAAGCGTTTGGAGCAGCAGAATTGCGAAAAATTTGTTGTCTTCTCAACCATTTCTTGGCTTCAAACTCCCATATCTCGCGAACGGATTGACCTAACCCAAAAATTCCTGTTGTGTCTGAAAGTAGAAACTCGCCCGATTACAGCGGTATGTGTATTTTTTCCTTAGCCCATTCTGGTTAAGCGTTTCGAGCAGCAGAATTGCGAAAAATTTGTTGTCTTCTCAACCATTACTTAGCTTCAAACTCCCATATCTCGCGAACGGATTGACCTAACCCAAAAATTCCTATTGCATCTGAAAGTAGAAACTCGCCCGATTACAACGGTATGTGTATTTTTTCCCTAGGACATTCTGGTTAAGCGTTTGGAGCAGCAGAAGTGCGAAAAATTTGTTGTCTTCTCAACCATATCTTGGCTTCAAACTCCCATATCTCGCGATCGGATTGACCTAACCCAAAAATTCCAATTGCATCTGAAAGTAGAAACTCGCCCGATTACAACGGTATGTGTATTTTTTCCCTAGCCCATTCTGGTTGAGCGTTTGGAGCAGCAGAAGTGCGAAAAATTTGTTGCCTTCTCAACCATTTCTTGGCTTCAAACTCCCATATCTCGCGAACGGATTGACCTAACCCAAAAATTCCTATTGCATCTGAAAGTAGAAACTCGCCCGATTACAACGGTATGTGTATTTTTTCCCTAGCCCATTCTGGTTGAGCGTTTGGAGCAGCAGAATTGCGAAAAATTTTTCGCCTTCTCATCCATTTCTTGGCTTCAAACTCCCATATCTCGCGAACGGATTGTCCTAACCCAAAAATTCCTGTTGCATCTGAAAGTAGAAACTCGCCCGATTACAACGGTATGTGTATTTTTTCCCTAGGACATTCTGGTTAAGCGTTTGGAGCAGCAGAATTGCGAAAAATTTTCTGCCTTCTCAACCATTTCTTGGCTTCAAACTCCCATATCTCGCGAACGGATTGACCTAGCGCAAAAATTCCTATTGCATCTGAAAGTAGAAACTCGCCCGATTACAGCGTTATGTGTATTTTTCCCCTAGGCCATTCTGGATAAGCGTTTGGAGCAGCAGAATTGCGAAAAATTTTTTGCCTTCTCAACCATTTCTTGGCTCAAACTCCCATATCTCGCGAACGGATTAACCTAACCCAAAAATTCCTATTGCATCTGAAAGTAGAAACCCGCCCGATTACAACGGTATGTGTATTTTTTCCCTAGGCCATTCTGGTTAAGCGTTTGGAGCAGCATAATTGCGAAAAATTTTTTGCCTTCTCAACCATTTCCTGGCTTCAAACTCCCATATCTCGCGAACGGATTGACCTAACCCAAAAATTCCAATTGCATCTGAAAGTAGGAACTCGCCCGATTACAACGGTATGTGTATTTTTTCCCCAGCCCATTCTGGTTAAGCCTTTGGAGCAGCAGAAGTGCGAAAAATTTGTTGTCTTCTCAACCATTTCTTAGCTTCAAACTCCCATATCTCGCGAACGGATTGAACTGACCCAAAAATTCCTATTGCATCTGAAAGTAGAAACTCGCCTGATTACAGCGGTATGTGTATTTTTTCCCTAGGCCATTCTGGTTAAGCGTTTGGAGCAGCAGAATTGCGAAAAATTTGTTGTCTTCTCAACCATTTCTTGGCTTCAAACTCCCATATCTCGCGAACGGATTGACCTAACCCAAAAATTCCTGTTGTGTCTGAAAGTAGAAACTCGCCCGATTACAGCGGTATGTGTATTTTTTCCTTAGCCCATTCTGGTTAAGCGTTTCGAGCAGCAGAATTGCGAAAAATTTGTTGTCTTCTCAACCATTACTTAGCTTCAAACTCCCATATCTCGCGAACGGATTGACCTAACCCAAAAATTCCTATTGCATCTGAAAGTAGAAACTCGCCCGATTACAACGGTATGTGTATTTTTTCCCTAGGACATTCTGGTTAAGCGTTTGGAGCAGCAGAAGTGCGAAAAATTTGTTGTCTTCTCAACCATATCTTGGCTTCAAACTCCCATATCTCGCGATCGGATTGACCTAACCCAAAAATTCCAATTGCATCTGAAAGTAGAAACTCGCCCGATTACAACGGTATGTGTATTTTTTCCCTAGCCCATTCTGGTTGAGCGTTTGGCGCAGCAGAAGTGCGAAAAATTTGTTGCCTTCTCAACCATTTCTTGGCTTCAAACTCCCATATCTCGCGAACGGATTGACCTAACCCAAAAATTCCTATTGCATCTGAAAGTAGAAACTCGCCCGATTACAACGGTATGTGTATTTTTTCCCTAGCCCATTCTGGTTGAGCGTTTGGAGCAGCAGAATTGCGAAAAATTTTTCGCCTTCTCATCCATTTCTTGGCTTCAAACTCCCATATCTCGCGAACGGATTGTCCTAACCCAAAAATTCCTGTTGCATCTGAAAGTAGAAACTCTCCCGATTACAACGGTATGTGTATTTTTTCCCTAGGACATTCTGGTTAAGCGTTTGGAGCAGCAGAATTGCGAAAAATTTTCTGCCTTCTCAACCATTTCTTGGCTTCAAACTCCCATATCTCGCGAACGGATTGACCTAACGCAAAAATTCCTATTGCATCTGAAAGTAGAAACTCGCCCGATTACAGCGTTATGTGTATTTTTCCCCTAGGCCATTCTGGATAAGCGTTTGGAGCAGCAGAATTGCGAAAAATTTTTTGCCTTCTCAACCATTTCTTGGCTCAAACTCCCATATCTCGCGAACGGATTAACCTAACCCAAAAATTCCTATTGCATCTGAAAGTAGAAACCCGCCCGATTACAACGGTATGTGTATTTTTTCCCTAGGCCATTCTGGTTAAGCGTTTGGAGCAGCATAATTGCGAAAAATTTTTTGCCTTCTCAACCATTTCCTGGCTTCAAACTCCCATATCTCGCGAACGGATTGACCTAACCCAAAAATTCCAATTGCATCTGAAAGTAGAAACTCGCCCGATTACAACGGTATGTGTATTTTTTCCCCAGCCCATTCTGGTTAAGCCTTTGGAGCAGCAGAAGTGCGAAAAATTTGTTGTCTTCTCAACCATTTCTTAGCTTCAAACTCCCATATCTCGCGAACGGATTGACCTAACCCAAAAATTCCTGTTGCATCTGAAAGTAGAAACTCGCCCGATTACAACGGTATGTGTATTTTTTCCCTAGGCCCTTCTTGTTAAGCGTTTGGAGCAGCAGAATTGCGAAAAATTTTTTGCCTTCTCAACCATTTCTTGGCTTCAAACTCCCATATCTCGCGAACGGATTGACCTAACCCAAAAATTCCTATTGCATCTGAAAGTAGAAACTCGCCCGATTACAGCGGTATGTGTATTTTTTCCCTAGGCCATTCTGGTTAAGCGTTTGGAGCAGCAGAATTGCGAAAAATTTTCTGCCTTCTCAACCATTTCTTGGCTTCAAACTCCCATATCTCGCGAACGGATTGACCTAACGCAAAAATTCCTATTGCATCTGAAAGTAGAAACTCGCCCGATTACAGCGTTATGTGTATTTTTCCCCTAGGCCATTCTGGATAAGCGTTTGGAGCAGCAGAATTGCGAAAAATTTTTTGCCTTCTCAACCATTTCTTGGCTCAAACTCCCATATCTCGCGAATGGATTAACCTAACCCAAAAATTCCTATTGTATCTGAAAGTAGAAACCCGCCCGATTACAACGGTATGTGTATTTTTTCCCTAGGCCATTCTGGTTAAGCGTTTGGAGCAGCATAATTGCGAAAAATTCTTTGCCTTCTCAACCATTTCTTGGCTTCAAACTCCCATATCTCGCGAACGGATTGACCAAACCCAAAAATTCCTATTGCATCTGAAAGTAGAAACCCGCCCGATTACAACGGTATGTGTATTTTTTGCCTAGGCCATTCTGGTTAAGCGTTTGTAGCAGCAGAATTGCGAAAAATTTGTTGTCTTCTCAACCATTTCTTGGCTTCAAACTCACATATCTCGCGAACGGATTGACCTAACCCAAAAATTCCTATTGCATCTGAAAGTAGAAACTCGCCCGATTACAACGGTATGTGTATTTTTTCCCTAGGCCATTCTGGTTAAGCGTTTGGAGCAGCAGAATTGCGAAAAATTTTTTGCCTTCTCAACCATTTCTTGGCTTCAAACTCCCATATCTCGCGAACGGATTGACCTAACCCAAAAATTCCTGTAGCGTCTGAAAGTAGAAACTCGCCCGATTACAGCGGTATGTGTATTTTTTCCCTGGCCCATTCTGGTTGAGCGTTTGGAGCAGCAGAATTGCGAAAAATTTGTTGTCTTCTCAACCATTTCTTAGCTTCAAACTCCCATATCTCGCGAACCGATTGACCTAACCCAAAAATTCCTGTAGCGTCTGAAAGTAGAAACTCGCCCGATTACAACGGTATGTGTATTTTTTCCCTAGCCCATTCTGGTTGAGCGTTTGGAGCAGCAGAAGTGCGAAAAATTTGTTGCCTTCTCAACCATTTCTTGGCTTCAAACTCCCATATCTCGCGAACGGATTGACCTAACCCAAAAATTCCTATTGCATCTGAAAGTAGAAACTCGCCCGATTACAACGGTATGTGTATTTTTTCCCTAGCCCATTCTGGTTGAGCGTTTGGAGCAGCAGAATTGCGAAAAATTTTTCGCCTTCTCATCCATTTCTTGGCTTCAAACTCCCATATCTCGCGAACGGATTGACCTAACCCAAAAATTCCTGTTGCATCTGAAAGTAGAAACTCGCCCGATTACAACGGTATGTGTATTTTTTCCCTAGGACATTCTGGTTAAGCGTTTGGAGCAGCAGAATTGCGAAAAATTTTCTGCCTTCTCAACCATTTCTTGGCTTCAAACTCCCATATCTCGCGAACGGATTGACCTAACGCAAAAATTCCTATTGCATCTGAAAGTAGAAACTCGCCCGATTACAGCGTTATGTGTATTTTTTCCCTAGGCCATTCTGGTTAAGCGTTTGGAGCAGCAGAATTGCGAAAAATTTGTTGTCTTCTCAACCATTTCTTGGCTTCAAACTCCCATATCTCGCGAACGGATTGACCTAACCCAAAAATTCCTGTTGTGTCTGAAAGTAGAAACTCGCCCGATTACAGCGGTATGTGTATTTTTTCCTTAGCCCATTCTGGTTAAGCGTTTCGAGCAGCAGAATTGCGAAAAATTTGTTGTCTTCTCAACCATTACTTAGCTTCAAACTCCCATATCTCGCGAACGGATTGACCTAACCCAAAAATTCCTATTGCATCTGAAAGTAGAAACTCGCCCGATTACAACGGTATGTGTATTTTTTCCCTAGGACATTCTGGTTAAGCGTTTGGAGCAGCAGAAGTGCGAAAAATTTGTTGTCTTCTCAACCATATCTTGGCTTCAAACTCCCATATCTCGCGATCGGATTGACCTAACCCAAAAATTCCAATTGCATCTGAAAGTAGAAACTCGCCCGATTACAACGGTATGTGTATTTTTTCCCTAGACCATTCTGGTTGAGCGTTTGGAGCAGCAGAAGTGCGAAAAATTTGTTGCCTTCTCAACCATTTCTTGGCTTCAAACTCCCATATCTCGCGAACGGATTGACCTAACCCAAAAATTCCTATTGCATCTGAAAGTAGAAACTCGCCCGATTACAACGGTATGTGTATTTTTTCCCTAGCCCATTCTGGTTGAGCGTTTGGAGCAGCAGAATTGCGAAAAATTTTTCGCCTTCTCATCCATTTCTTGGCTTCAAACTCCCATATCTCGCGAACGGATTGACCTAACCCAAAAATTCCTGTTGCATCTGAAAGTAGAAACTCGCCCGATTACAACGGTATGTGTATTTTTTCCCTAGGACATTCTGGTTAAGCGTTTGGAGCAGCAGAATTGCGAAAAATTTTCTGCCTTCTCAACCATTTCTTGGCTTCAAACTCCCATATCTCGCGAACGGATTGACCTAACGCAAAAATTCCTATTGCATCTGAAAGTAGAAACTCGCCCGATTACAGCGTTATGTGTATTTTTCCCCTAGGCCATTCTGGATAAGCGTTTGGAGCAGCAGAATTGCGAAAAATTTTTTGCCTTCTCAACCATTTCTTGGCTCAAACTCCCATATCTCGCGAACGGATTAACCTAACCCAAAAATTCCTATTGCATCTGAAAGTAGAAACCCGCCCGATTACAACGGTATGTGTATTTTTTCCCTAGGCCATTCTGGTTAAGCGTTTGGAGCAGCATAATTGCGAAAAATTTTTTGCCTTCTCAACCATTTCCTGGCTTCAAACTCCCATATCTCGCGAACGGATTGACCTAACCCAAAAATTCCAATTGCATCTGAAAGTAGAAACTCGCCCGATTACAACGGTATGTGTATTTTTTCCCCAGCCCATTCTGGTTAAGCGTTTGGAGCAGCAGAAGCAGAAGTGCGAAAAATTTGTTGTCTTCTCAACCATTTCTTAGCTTCAAACTCCCATATCTCGCGAACGGATTGAACTAACCCAAAATTCCTATTGCATCTGAAAGTAGAAAACTCGCCTGATTACAGCGGTATGTGTAATTTTTCCCTAGGCCATTCTGGTTAAGCGTTTGGAGCAGCAGAATTGCGAAAAATTTGTTGTCTTCTCAACCATTTCTTGGCTTCAAACTCCCATATCTCGCGAACGGATTGACCTAACCCAAAAATTCCTGTTGTGTCTGAAAGTAGAAACTCGCCCGATTACAGCGGTATGTGTATTTTTTCTTAGCCCATTCTGGTTAAGCGTTTCGAGCAGCAGAATTGCGAAAAATTTGTTGTCTTCTCAACCATTACTTAGCTTCAAACTCCATATCTCGCGAACGGATTGACCTAACCCAAAAATTCCTATTGCATCTGAAAGTAGAAACTCGCCCGATTACAACGGTATGTGTATTTTTTCCCTAGGACATTCTGGTTAAGCGTTTGGAGCAGCAGAATTGCGAAAAATTTTCTGCTTCTCAACCATTTCTTGGCTTCAAACTCCCATATCTCGCGAACGATTGACCTAACGCAAAAATTCCTATTGCATCTGAAAGTAGAAACTCGCCCGATTACAGCGTTATGTGTATTTTTCCCCTAGGCATTCTGGATAAGCGTTTGGAGCAGCAGAATTGCGAAAAAATTTTTTGCCTTCTCAACATTTCTTGGCTCAAACTCCCATATCTCGCGAACGGATTAACCTAACCAAAAATTCCTATTGCATCTGAAAGTAGAAACCCGCCCGATTACAACGGTATGTGTATTTTTTCCCTAGGCCATTCTGGTTAAGCGTTTGGAGCAGCATAATTGCGAAAAATTTTTGCCTTCTCAACATTTCCTGGCTTCAAACTCCATATCTCGCGAACGGATTGACCTAACCCAAAAATTCCAATTGCATCTGAAAGTAGAAACTCGCCCGATTACAACGGTATGTGTATTTTTTCCCCAGCCCATTCTGGTTAAGCCTTTGGAGCAGCAGAAGTGCGAAAAATTTGTTGTCTTCTCAACCATTTCTTAGCTTCAAACTCCCATATCTCGCGAACGGATTGACCTAACCCAAAAATTCCTGTTGCATCTGAAAGTAGAAACTCGCCCGATTACAACGGTATGTGTATTTTTTCCCTAGGCCCTTCTTGTTAAGCGTTTGGAGCAGCAGAATTGCGAAAAATTTTTTGCCTTCTCAACCATTTCTTGGCTTCAAACTCCCATATCTCGCGAACGGATTGACCTAACCCAAAAATTCCTATTGCATCTGAAAGTAGAAACTCGCCCGATTACAGCGGTATGTGTATTTTTTCCCTAGGCCATTCTGGTTAAGCGTTTGGAGCAGCAGAATTGCGAAAAATTTTCTGCCTTCTCAACCATTTCTTGGCTTCAAACTCCCATATCTCGCGAACGGATTGACCTAACGCAAAAATTCCTATTGCATCTGAAAGTAGAAACTCGCCCGATTACAGCGTTATGTGTATTTTTCCCCTAGGCCATTCTGGATAAGCGTTTGGAGCAGCAGAATTGCGAAAAATTTTTTGCCTTCTCAACCATTTCTTGGCTCAAACTCCCATATCTCGCGAACGGATTAACCTAACCCAAAAATTCCTATTGCATCTGAAAGTAGAAACCCGCCCGATTACAACGGTATGTGTATTTTTTCCCTAGGCCATTCTGGTTAAGCGTTTGGAGCAGCATAATTGCGAAAATTTTTTGCCTTCTCAACCATTTCCTGGCTTCAAACTCCCATATCTCGCGAACGGATTGACCTAACCCAAAAATTCCAATTGCATCTGAAAGTAGAAACTCGCCCGATTACAACGGTATGTGTATTTTTTCCCCAGCCCATTCTGGTTAAGCGTTTGGAGCAGCAGAAGTGCGAAAAATTTGTTGTCTTCTCAACCATTTCTTAGCTTCAAACTCCCATATCTCGCGAACGGATTGAACTAACCCAAAAATTCCTATTGCATCTGAAAGTAGAAACTCGCCTGATTACAGCGGTATGTGTATTTTTTCCCTAGGCCATTCTGGTTAAGCGTTTGGAGCAGCAGAATTGCGAAAAATTTGTTGTCTTCTCAACCATTTCTTGGCTTCAAACTCCCATATCTCGCGAACGGATTGACCTAACCCAAAAATTCCTGTTGTGTCTGAAAGTAGAAACTCGCCCGATTACAGCGGTATGTGTATTTTTTCCTTAGCCCATTCTGGTTAAGCGTTTCGAGCAGCAGAATTGCGAAAAATTTGTTGTCTTCTCAACCATTACTTAGCTTCAAACTCCCATATCTCGCGAACGGATTGACCTAACCCAAAAATTCCTATTGCATCTGAAAGTAGAAACTCGCCCGATTACAACGGTATGTGTATTTTTTCCCTAGGACATTCTGGTTAAGCGTTTGGAGCAGCAGAATTGCGAAAAATTTTCTGCCTTCTCAACCATTTCTTGGCTTCAAACTCCCATATCTCGCGAACGGATTGACCTAACGCAAAAATTCCTATTGCATCTGAAAGTAGAAACTCGCCCGATTACAGCGTTATGTGTATTTTTCCCCTAGGCCATTCTGGATAAGCGTTTGGAGCAGCAGAATTGCGAAAAATTTTTTGCCTTCTCAACCATTTCTTGGCTCAAACTCCCATATCTCGCGAACGGATTAACCTAACCCAAAAATTCCTATTGCATCTGAAAGTAGAAACCCGCCCGATTACAACGGTATGTGTATTTTTTCCCTAGGCCATTCTGGTTAAGCGTTTGGAGCAGCATAATTGCGAAAAATTTTTTGCCTTCTCAACCATTTCCTGGCTTCAAACTCCCATATCTCGCGAACGGATTGACCTAACCCAAAAATTCCAATTGCATCTGAAAGTAGAAACTCGCCCGATTACAACGGTATGTGTATTTTTTCCCCAGCCCATTCTGGTTAAGCCTTTGGAGCAGCAGAAGTGCGAAAAATTTGTTGTCTTCTCAACCATTTCTTAGCTTCAAACTCCCATATCTCGCGAACGGATTGACCTAACCCAAAAATTCCTGTTGCATCTGAAAGTAGAAACTCGCCCGATTACAACGGTATGTGTATTTTTTCCCTAGGCCCTTCTTGTTAAGCGTTTGGAGCAGCAGAATTGCGAAAAATTTTTTGCCTTCTCAACCATTTCTTGGCTTCAAACTCCCATATCTCGCGAACGGATTGACCTAACCCAAAAATTCCTATTGCATCTGAAAGTAGAAACTCGCCCGATTACAGCGGTATGTGTATTTTTTCCCTAGGCCATTCTGGTTAAGCGTTTGGAGCAGCAGAATTGCGAAAAATTTTCTGCCTTCTCAACCATTTCTTGGCTTCAAACTCCCATATCTCGCGAACGGATTGACCTAACGCAAAAATTCCTATTGCATCTGAAAGTAGAAACTCGCCCGATTACAGCGTTATGTGTATTTTTCCCCTAGGCCATTCTGGATAAGCGTTTGGAGCAGCAGAATTGCGAAAAATTTTTTGCCTTCTCAACCATTTCTTGGCTCAAACTCCCATATCTCGCGAATGGATTAACCTAACCCAAAAATTCCTATTGTATCTGAAAGTAGAAACCCGCCCGATTACAACGGTGTGTGTATTTTTTCCCTAGGCCATTCTGGTTAAGCGTTTGGAGCAGCATAATTGCGAAAAATTCTTTGCCTTCTCAACCATTTCTTGGCTTCAAACTCCCATATCTCGCGAACGGATTGACCAAACCCAAAAATTCCTATTGCATCTGAAAGTCGAAACCCGCCCGATTACAACGGTATGTGTATTTTTTCCCTAGGCCATTCTGGTTAAGCGTTTGTAGCAGCAGAATTGCGAAAAATTTGTTGTCTTCTCAACCATTTCTTGGCTTCAAACTCACATATCTCGCGAACGGATTGACCTAACCCAAAAATTCCTATTGCATCTGAAAGTAGAAACTCGCCCGATTACAACGGTATGTGTATTTTTTCCCTAGGCCATTCTGGTTAAGCGTTTGGAGCAGCAGAATTGCGAAACATTTTTTGCCTTCTCAACCATTTCTTGGCTTCAAACTCCCATATCTCGCGAACGGATTGACCTAACCCAAAAATTCCTATTGCATCTGAAAGTAGAAACTCGCCCGATTACAACGGTATGTGTATTTTTTCCCTAGGCCATTCTGGTTAAGCGTTTGGAGCAGCAGAATTGCGAAAAATTTTTTGCCTTCTCAACCATTTCTTGGCTTCAAACTCCCATATCTCGCGAACGGATTGACCTAACCCAAAAATTCCTGTAGCGTCTGAAAGTAGAAACTCGCCCGATTACAGCGGTATGTGTATTTTTTCCCTGGCCCATTCTGGTTGAGCGTTTGGAGCAGCAGAATTGCGAAAAATTTGTTGTCTTCTCAACCATTTCTTAGCTTCAAACCCCCATATCTCGCGAACCGACTGACCTAACCCAAAAATTCCTGTAGCGTCTGAAAGTAGAAACTCGGCCGATTACTACGGTATGTGTATTTTTTCCCTAGCCCACTCTGGTCAAGCGTTTGGAGCAGCAGAATTGCGAAAAATTTGTTTTCTTCTCAACCATTTCTTGGCTTCAAACTCCCATATCTCGCGATAGGATTGACCTAACCAAAAAATTCCTATTGCATCTAAAAGTAGAAACTCGCCCGATTACAACGGTATGTGTATTTTTTCCCTAGGCCATTCTGGTTAAGCGTTTGGAGCAGCAGAATTGCGAAACATTTTTTGCCTTCTCAACCATTTCTTGGCTTCAAACTCCCATATCTCGCGAACGGATTGACCTAACCCAAAAATTCCTATTGCATCTGAAAGTAGAAACTCGCCCGATTACAGTGGTATGTGTATTTTTTCCCTAGGCCATTCTGGTTAAGCGTTTGGAGCAGCAGAATTGCGAAAAATTTATTGCCTTCTCAACCATTTCTTGGCTTCAAACTCCCATATCTCGCGAACGGATTGACCTAACCCAAAAATTCCTATTGCATCTGAAAATAGAAACTCGCCCGATTACAACGGTATGTGTATTTTTTCCCTAGGCCATTCTGGTTAAGCGTTTGGAGCAGCAGAAGTGCGAAAAATTTGTTGTCTTCTCAACCATATCTTGGCTTCAAACTCCCATATCTCGCGAACGGATTGACCTAACCCAAAAATTCCTATTGCATCTGAAAGTAGAAACTCGCCCGATTACAACGGTATGTGTATTTTTTCCCTGGCCCATTCTGGTTGAGCGTTTGGAGCAGCAGAACTGCGAAAAATTTTCTGCCTTCTCAACCATTTCTTGGCTTCAAACTCCCATATCTCGCGAACGGATTGACCTAACGCAAAAATTCCTATTGCATCTGAAAGTAGAAACTCGCCCGATTACAGCGTTATGTGTATTTTTCCCCCAGCCCATTCTGGTTAAGCGTTTGGAGCAGCAGAAGTGCGAAAAATTTGTTGTCTTCTCAACCATTTCTTAGCTTCAAACTCCCATATCTCGCGAACGGATTGACCTAACCCAAAAATTCCTGTTGCATCTGAAAGTAGAAACTCGCCCGATTACAACGGTATGTGTATTTTTTCCCTAGGCCATTCTGGTTAAGCGTTTGGAGCAGCAGAATTGCGAAAAATTTTTTGCCTTCTCAACTATTTCTTGGCTCAAGCTCCCATATCTCGCGAACGGATTCACCTAACCCAAAAATTCCTATTGCATCTGAAAGTAGAAACCCGCCCGATTACAACGGTATGTGTATTTTTTCCCTAGGCCATTCTGGTTAAGCGTTTGGAGCAGCAGAATTGCGAAAAATTTTTTGCCTTCTCAACCATATCTTGGCTTCAAACTCCCATATCTCGCGAACGGATTGAACTAACCCAAAAATTCCTATTGCATCTGAAAGTAGAAACTCGCCTGATTACAGCGGTATGTGTATTTTTTCCCTAGGCCATTCTGGTTAAGCGTTTGGAGCAGCAGAATTGCGAAAAATTTGTTGTCTTCTCAACCATTTCTTGGCTTCAAACTCCCATATCTCGCGAACGGATTGACCTAACCCAAAAATTCCTGTTGTGTCTGAAAGTAGAAACTCGCCCGATTACAGCGGTATGTGTATTTTTTCCTTAGCCCATTCTGGTTAAGCGTTTCGAGCAGCAGAATTGCGAAAAATTTGTTGTCTTCTCAACCATTACTTAGCTTCAAACTCCCATATCTCGCGAACGGATTGACCTAACCCAAAAATTCCTATTGCATCTGAAAGTAGAAACTCGCCCGATTACAACGGTATGTGTATTTTTTCCCTAGGACATTCTGGTTAAGCGTTTGGAGCAGCAGAAGTGCGAAAAATTTGTTGTCTTCTCAACCATATCTTGGCTTCAAACTCTCATATCTCGCGATCGGATTGACCTAACCCAAAAATTCCAATTGCATCTGAAAGTAGAAACTCGCCCGATTACAACGGTATGTGTATTTTTTCCCTAGCCCATTCTGGTTGAGCGTTTGGAGCAGCAGAAGTGCGAAAAATTTGTTGCCTTCTCAACCATTTCTTGGCTTCAAACTCCCATATCTCGCGAACGGATTGACCTAACCCAAAAATTCCTATTGCATCTGAAAGTAGAAACTCGCCCGATTACAACGGTATGTGTATTTTTTCCCTAGCCCATTCTGGTTGAGCGTTTGGAGCAGCAGAATTGCGAAAAATTTTTCGCCTTCTCATCCATTTCTTGGCTTCAAACTCCCATATCTCGCGAACGGATTGACCTAACCCAAAAATTCCTGTTGCATCTGAAAGTAGAAACTCGCCCGATTACAACGGTATGTGTATTTTTTCCCTAGGACATTCTGGTTAAGCGTTTGGAGCAGCAGAATTGCGAAACATTTTTTGCCTTCTCAACCATTTCTTGGCTTCAAACTCCCATATCTCGCGAACGGATTGACCTAACCCAAAAATTCCTATTGCATCTGAAAGTAGAAACTCGCCCGATTACAACGGTATGTGTATTTTTTCCCTAGGCCATTCTGGTTAAGCGTTTGGAGCAGCAGAATTGCGAAAAATTTTTTGCCTTCTCAACCATTTCTTGGCTTCAAACTCCCATATCTCGCGAACGGATTGACCTAACCCAAAAATTCCTGTAGCGTCTGAAAGTAGAAACTCGCCCGATTACAGCGGTATGTGTATTTTTTCCCTGGCCCATTCTGGTTGAGCGTTTGGAGCAGCAGAATTGCGAAAAATTTGTTGTCTTCTCAACCACTTCTTAGCTTCAAACTCCCATATCTCGCGAACCGATTGACCTAACCCAAAAATTCCTGTAGCGTCTGAAAGTAGAAACTCGGCCAATTACTACGGTATGTGTATTTTTTCCCTAGCCCACTCTGGTCAAGCGTTTGGAGCAGCAGAATTGCGAAAAATTTGTTTTCTTCTCAACCATTTCTTGGCTTCAAACTCCCATATCTCGCGATAGGATTGACCTAACCAAAAAATTCCTATTGCATCTAAAAGTAGAAACTCGCCCGATTACAACGGTATGTGTATTTTTTCCCTAGGCCATTCTGGTTAAGCGTTTGGAGCAGCAGAATTGCGAAACATTTTTTGCCTTCTCAACCATTTCTTGGCTTCAAACTCCCATATCTCGCGAACGGATTGACCTAACCCAAAAATTCCTATTGCATCTGAAAGTAGAAACTCGCCCGATTACAGTGGTATGTGTATTTTTTCCCTAGGCCATTCTGGTTAAGCGTTTGGAGCAGCAGAATTGCGAAAAATTTATTGCCTTCTCAACCATTTCTTGGCTTCAAACTCCCATATCTCGCGAACGGATTGACCTAACCCAAAAATTCCTATTGCATCTGAAAATAGAAACTCGCCCGATTACAACGGTATGTGTATTTTTTCCCTAGGCCATTCTGGTTAAGCGTTTGGAGCAGCAGAAGTGCGAAAAATTTGTTGTCTTCTCAACCATATCTTGGCTTCAAACTCCCATATCTCGCGAACGGATTGACCTAACCCAAAAATTCCTATTGCATCTGAAAGTAGAAACTCGCCCGATTACAACGGTATGTGTATTTTTTCCCTGGCCCATTCTGGTTGAGCGTTTGGAGCAGCAGAACTGCGAAAAATTTTCTGCCTTCTCAACCATTTCTTGGCTTCAAACTCCCATATCTCGCGAACGGATTGACCTAACGCAAAAATTCCTATTGCATCTGAAAGTAGAAACTCGCCCGATTACAGCGTTATGTGTATTTTTCCCCCAGCCCATTCTGGTTAAGCGTTTGGAGCAGCAGAAGTGCGAAAAATTTGTTGTCTTCTCAACCATTTCTTAGCTTCAAACTCCCATATCTCGCGAACGGATTGACCTAACCCAAAAATTCCTGTTGCATCTGAAAGTAGAAACTCGCCCGATTACAACGGTATGTGTATTTTTTCCCTAGGCCATTCTGGTTAAGCGTTTGGAGCAGCAGAATTGCGAAAAATTTTTTGCCTTCTCAACTATTTCTTGGCTCAAGCTCCCATATCTCGCGAACGGATTCACCTAACCCAAAAATTCCTATTGCATCTGAAAGTAGAAACCCGCCCGATTACAACGGTATGTGTATTTTTTCCCTAGGCCATTCTGGTTAAGCGTTTGGAGCAGCAGAATTGCGAAAAATTTTTTGCCTTCTCAACCATATCTTGGCTTCAAACTCCCATATCTCGCGAACGGATTGAACTAACCCAAAAATTCCTATTGCATCTGAAAGTAGAAACTCGCCTGATTACAGCGGTATGTGTATTTTTTCCCTAGGCCATTCTGGTTAAGCGTTTGGAGCTGCAGAATTGCGAAAAATTTGTTGTCTTCTCAACCATTTCTTGGCTTCAAACTCCCATATCTCGCGAACGGATTGACCTAACCCAAAAATTCCTGTTGTGTCTGAAAGTAGAAACTCGCCCGATTACAGCGGTATGTGTATTTTTTCCTTAGCCCATTCTGGTTAAGCGTTTCGAGCAGCAGAATTGCGAAAAATTTGTTGTCTTCTCAACCATTACTTAGCTTCAAACTCCCATATCTCGCGAACGGATTGACCTAACCCAAAAATTCCTATTGCATCTGAAAGTAGAAACTCGCCCGATTACAACGGTATGTGTATTTTTTCCCTAGGACATTCTGGTTAAGCGTTTGGAGCAGCAGAAGTGCGAAAAATTTGTTGTCTTCTCAACCATATCTTGGCTTCAAACTCCCATATCTCGCGATCGGATTGACCTAACCCAAAAATTCCAATTGCATCTGAAAGTAGAAACTCGCCCGATTACAACGGTATGTGTATTTTTTCCCTAGCCCATTCTGGTTGAGCGTTTGGAGCAGCAGAAGTGCGAAAAATTTGTTGCCTTCTCAACCATTTCTTGGCTTCAAACTCCCATATCTCGCGAACGGATTGACCTAACCCAAAAATTCCTATTGCATCTGAAAGTAGAAACTCGCCCGATTACAACGGTATGTGTATTTTTTCCCTAGCCCATTCTGGTTGAGCGTTTGGAGCAGCAGAATTGCGAAAAATTTTTCGCCTTCTCATCCATTTCTTGGCTTCAAACTCCCATATCTCGCGAACGGATTGACCTAACCCAAAAATTCCTGTTGCATCTGAAAGTAGAAACTCGCCCGATTACAACGGTATGTGTATTTTTTCCCTAGGACATTCTGGTTAAGCGTTTGGAGCAGCAGAATTGCGAAAAATTTTTTGCCTTCTCAACCATTTCTTGGCTCAAACTCCCATATCTCGCGAACGGATTAACCTAACCCAAAAATTCCTATTGCATCTGAAAGTAGAAACCCGCCCGATTACAACGGTATGTGTATTTTTTCCGTAGGCCATTCTGGTTAAGCGTTTGGAGCAGCAGAAGTGCGAAAAATTTGTTGTCTTCTCAACCATATCTTGGCTTCAAACTCCCATATCTCGCGAACGGATTGACCTAACCCAAAAATTCCTATTGCATCTGAAAGTAGAAACTCGCCCGATTACAACGGTATGTGTATTTTTTCCCTGGCCCATTCTGGTTGAGCGTTTGGAGCAGCAGAACTGCGAAAAATTTTCTGCCTTCTCAACCATTTCTTGGCTTCAAACTCCCATATCTCGCGAACGGATTGACCTAACGCAAAAATTCCTATTGCATCTGAAAGTAGAAACTCGCCCGATTACAGCGTTATGTGTATTTTTCCCCCAGCCCATTCTGGTTAAGCGTTTGGAGCAGCAGAAGTGCGAAAAATTTGTTGTCTTCTCAACCATTTCTTAGCTTCAAACTCCCATATCTCGCGAACGGATTGACCTAACCCAAAAATTCCTGTTGCATCTGAAAGTAGAAACTCGCCCGATTACAACGGTATGTGTATTTTTTCCCTAGGCCATTCTGGTTAAGCGTTTGGAGCAGCAGAATTGCGAAAAATTTTTTGCCTTCTCAACTATTTCTTGGCTCAAGCTCCCATATCTCGCGAACGGATTCACCTAACCCAAAAATTCCTATTGCATCTGAAAGTAGAAACCCGCCCGATTACAACGGTATGTGTATTTTTTCCCTAGGCCATTCTGGTTAAGCGTTTGGAGCAGCAGAATTGCGAAAAATTTTTTGCCTTCTCAACCATATCTTGGCTTCAAACTCCCATATCTCGCGAACGGATTGAACTAACCCAAAAATTCCTATTGCATCTGAAAGTAGAAACTCGCCTGATTACAGCGGTATGTGTATTTTTTCCCTAGGCCATTCTGGTTAAGCGTTTGGAGCTGCAGAATTGCGAAAAATTTGTTGTCTTCTCAACCATTTCTTGGCTTCAAACTCCCATATCTCGCGAACGGATTGACCTAACCCAAAAATTCCTGTTGTGTCTGAAAGTAGAAACTCGCCCGATTACAGCGGTATGTGTATTTTTTCCTTAGCCCATTCTGGTTAAGCGTTTCGAGCAGCAGAATTGCGAAAAATTTGTTGTCTTCTCAACCATTACTTAGCTTCAAACTCCCATATCTCGCGAACGGATTGACCTAACCCAAAAATTCCTATTGCATCTGAAAGTAGAAACTCGCCCGATTACAACGGTATGTGTATTTTTTCCCTAGGACATTCTGGTTAAGCGTTTGGAGCAGCAGAAGTGCGAAAAATTTGTTGTCTTCTCAACCATATCTTGGCTTCAAACTCCCATATCTCGCGATCGGATTGACCTAACCCAAAAATTCCAATTGCATCTGAAAGTAGAAACTCGCCCGATTACAACGGTATGTGTATTTTTTCCCTAGCCCATTCTGGTTGAGCGTTTGGAGCAGCAGAAGTGCGAAAAATTTGTTGCCTTCTCAACCATTTCTTGGCTTCAAACTCCCATATCTCGCGAACGGATTGACCTAACCCAAAAATTCCTATTGCATCTGAAAGTAGAAACTCGCCCGATTACAACGGTATGTGTATTTTTTCCCTAGCCCATTCTGGTTGAGCGTTTGGAGCAGCAGAATTGCGAAAAATTTTTCGCCTTCTCATCCATTTCTTGGCTTCAAACTCCCATATCTCGCGAACGGATTGACCTAACCCAAAAATTCCTGTTGCATCTGAAAGCAGAAACTCGCCCGATTACAACGGTATGTGTATTTTTTCCCTAGGACATTCTGGTTAAGCGTTTGGAGCAGCAGAATTGCGAAAAATTTTTTGCCTTCTCAACCATTTCTTGGCTCAAACTCCCATATCTCGCGAACGGATTAACCTAACCCAAAAATTCCTATTGCATCTGAAAGTAGAAACCCGCCCGATTACAACGGTATGTGTATTTTTTCCGTAGGCCATTCTGGTTAAGCGTTTGGAGCAGCATAATTGCGAAAAATTTGTTGTCTTCTCAACCATTTCTTAGCTTCAAACTCCCATATCTCGCGAACGGATTGACCTAACCCAAAAATTCCAATTGCATCTGAAAGTAGAAACTCGCCCGATTACAACGGTATGTGTATTTTTTCCCCAGCCCATTCTGGTTAAGCGTTTGGAGCAGCAGAAGTGCGAAAAATTTGTTGTCTTCTCAACCATATCTTGGCTTCAAACTCCCATATCTCGCGATCGGATTGACCTAACCCAAAAATTCCAATTGCATCTGAAAGTAGAAACTCGCCCGATTACAACGGTATGTGTATTTTTTCCCTAGCCCATTCTGGTTGAGCGTTTGGAGCAGCAGAAGTGCGAAAAATTTGTTGCCTTCTCAACCATTTCTTGGCTTCAAACTCCCATATCTCGCGAACGGATTGACCTAACCCAAAAATTCCTATTGCATCTGAAAGTAGAAACTCGCCCGATTACAACGGTATGTGTATTTTTTCCCTAGGCCATTCTGGTTAAGCGTTTGGAGCAGCAGAATTGCGAAAAATTTTTTGCCTTCTCAACCATTTCTTGGCTTCAAACTCCCATATCTCGCGAACGGATTGACCTAACCCAAAAATTCCTATTGCATCTGAAAGTAGAAACTCGCCCGATTACAACGGTATGTGTATTTTTTCCCTAGGACATTCTGGTTAAGCGTTTGGAGCAGCAGAAGTGCGAAAAATTTGTTGTCTTCTCAACCATATCTTGGCTTCAAACTCCCATATCTCGCGATCGGATTGACCTAACCCAAAAATTCCAATTGCATCTGAAAGTAGAAACTCGCCCGATTACAACGGTATGTGTATTTTTTCCCTAGCCCATTCTGGTTGAGCGTTTGGAGCAGCAGAAGTGCGAAAAATTTGTTGCCTTCTCAACCATTTCTTGGCTTCAAACTCCCATATCTCGCGAACGGATTGACCTAACCCAAAAATTCCTATTGCATCTGAAAGTAGAAACTCGCCCGATTACAACGGTATGTGTATTTTTTCCCTAGCCCATTCTGGTTGAGCGTTTGGAGCAGCAGAATTGCGAAAAATTTTTCGCCTTCTCATCCATTTCTTGGCTTCAAACTCCCATATCTCGCGAACGGATTGACCTAACCCAAAAATTCCTGTTGCATCTGAAAGTAGAAACTCGCCCGATTACAACGGTATGTGTATTTTTTCCCTAGGACATTCTGGTTAAGCGTTTGGAGCAGCAGAATTGCGAAAAATTTTTTGCCTTCTCAACCATTTCTTGGCTCAAACTCCCATATCTCGCGAACGGATTAACCTAACCCAAAAATTCCTATTGCATCTGAAAGTAGAAACCCGCCCGATTACAACGGTATGTGTATTTTTTCCGTAGGCCATTCTGGTTAAGCGTTTGGAGCAGCATAATTGCGAAAAATTTGTTGTCTTCTCAACCATTTCTTAGCTTCAAACTCCCATATCTCGCGAACGGATTGACCTAACCCAAAAATTCCAATTGCATCTGAAAGTAGAAACTCGCCCGATTACAACGGTATGTGTATTTTTTCCCCAGCCCATTCTGGTTAAGCGTTTGGAGCAGCAGAAGTGCGAAAAATTTGTTGTCTTCTCAACCATATCTTGGCTTCAAACTCCCATATCTCGCGATCGGATTGACCTAACCCAAAAATTCCAATTGCATCTGAAAGTAGAAACTCGCCCGATTACAACGGTATGTGTATTTTTTCCCTAGCCCATTCTGGTTGAGCGTTTGGAGCAGCAGAAGTGCGAAAAATTTGTTGCCTTCTCAACCATTTCTTGGCTTCAAACTCCCATATCTCGCGAACGGATTGACCTAACCCAAAAATTCCTATTGCATCTGAAAGTAGAAACTCGCCCGATTACAACGGTATGTGTATTTTTTCCCTAGGCCATTCTGGTTAAGCGTTTGGAGCAGCAGAATTGCGAAAAATTTTTTGCCTTCTCAACCATTTCTTGGCTTCAAACTCCCATATCTCGCGAACGGATTGACCTAACCCAAAAATTCCTATTGCATCTGAAAGTAGAAACTCGCCCGATTACAACGGTATGTGTATTTTTTCCCTAGGCCATTCTGGTTAAGCGTTTGGAGCAGCAGAATTGCGAAACATTTTTTGCCTTCTCAACCATTTCTTGGCTTCAAACTCCCATATCTCGCGAACGGATTGACCTAACCCAAAAATTCCTATTGCATCTGAAAGTAGAAACTCGCCCGATTACAACGGTATGTGTATTTTTTCCCTAGGCCATTCTGGTTAAGCGTTTGGAGCAGCAGAATTGCGAAAAATTTTTTGCCTTCTCAACCATTTCTTGGCTTCAAACTCCCATATCTCGCGAACGGATTGACCTAACCCAAAAATTCCTGTAGCGTCTGAAAGTAGAAACTCGCCCGATTACAGCGGTATGTTTTTTTTTTCCCTGGCCCATTCTGGTTGAGCGTTTGGAGCAGCAGAATTGCGAAAAATTTGTTGTCTTCTCAACCATTTCTTAGCTTCAAACCCCCATATCTCGCGAACCGATTGACCTAACCCAAAAATTCCTGTAGCGTCTGAAAGTAGAAACTCGGCCGATTACTACGGTATGTGTATTTTTTCCCTAGCCCACTCTGGTCAAGCGTTTGGAGCAGCAGAATTGCGAAAAATTTGTTTTCTTCTCAACCATTTCTTGGCTTCAAACTCCCATATCTCGCGATAGGATTGACCTAACCAAAAAATTCCTATTGCATCTAAAAGTAGAAACTCGCCCGATTACAACGGTATGTGTATTTTTTCCCTAGGCCATTCTGGTTAAGCGTTTGGAGCAGCAGAATTGCGAAACATTTTTTGCCTTCTCAACCATTTCTTGGCTTCAAACTCCCATATCTCGCGAACGGATTGACCTAACCCAAAAATTCCTATTGCATCTGAAAGTAGAAACTCGCCCGATTACAGTGGTATGTGTATTTTTTCCCTAGGCCATTCTGGTTAAGCGTTTGGAGCAGCAGAATTGCGAAAAATTTATTGCCTTCTCAACCATTTCTTGGCTTCAAACTCCCATATCTCGCGAACGGATTGACCTAACCCAAAAATTCCTATTGCATCTGAAAATAGAAACTCGCCCGATTACAACGGTATGTGTATTTTTTCCCTAGGCCATTCTGGTTAAGCGTTTGGAGCAGCAGAAGTGCGAAAAATTTGTTGTCTTCTCAACCATATCTTGGCTTCAAACTCCCATATCTCGCGAACGGATTGACCTAACCCAAAAATTCCTATTGCATCTGAAAGTAGAAACTCGCCCGATTACAACGGTATGTGTATTTTTTCCCTGGCCCATTCTGGTTGAGCGTTTGGAGCAGCAGAACTGCGAAAAATTTTCTGCCTTCTCAACCATTTCTTGGCTTCAAACTCCCATATCTCGCGAACGGATTGACCTAACGCAAAAATTCCTATTGCATCTGAAAGTAGAAACTCGCCCGATTACAGCGTTATGTGTATTTTTCCCCCAGCCCATTCTGGTTAAGCGTTTGGAGCAGCAGAAGTGCGAAAAATTTGTTGTCTTCTCAACCATTTCTTAGCTTCAAACTCCCATATCTCGCGAACGGATTGACCTAACCCAAAAATTCCTGTTGCATCTGAAAGTAGAAACTCGCCCGATTACAACGGTATGTGTATTTTTTCCCTAGGCCATTCTGGTTAAGCGTTTGGAGCAGCAGAATTGCGAAAAATTTTTTGCCTTCTCAACTATTTCTTGGCTCAAGCTCCCATATCTCGCGAACGGATTCACCTAACCCAAAAATTCCTATTGCATCTGAAAGTAGAAACCCGCCCGATTACAACGGTATGTGTATTTTTTCCCTAGGCCATTCTGGTTAAGCGTTTGGAGCAGCAGAATTGCGAAAAATTTTTTGCCTTCTCAACCATATCTTGGCTTCAAACTCCCATATCTCGCGAACGGATTGAACTAACCCAAAAATTCCTATTGCATCTGAAAGTAGAAACTCGCCTGATTACAGCGGTATGTGTATTTTTTCCCTAGGCCATTCTGGTTAAGCGTTTGGAGCAGCAGAATTGCGAAAAATTTGTTGTCTTCTCAACCATTTCTTGGCTTCAAACTCCCATATCTCGCGAACGGATTGACCTAACCCAAAAATTCCTGTTGTGTCTGAAAGTAGAAACTCGCCCGATTACAGCGGTATGTGTATTTTTTCCTTAGCCCATTCTGGTTAAGCGTTTCGAGCAGCAGAATTGCGAAAAATTTGTTGTCTTCTCAACCATTACTTAGCTTCAAACTCCCATATCTCGCGAACGGATTGACCTAACCCAAAAATTCCTATTGCATCTGAAAGTAGAAACTTGCCCGATTACAACGGTATGTGTATTTTTTCCCTAGGACATTCTGGTTAAGCGTTTGGAGCAGCAGAAGTGCGAAAAATTTGTTGTCTTCTCAACCATATCTTGGCTTCAAACTCCCATATCTCGCGATCGGATTGACCTAACCCAAAAATTCCAATTGCATCTGAAAGTAGAAACTCGCCCGATTACAACGGTATGTGTATTTTTTCCCTAGCCCATTCTGGTTGAGCGTTTGGAGCAGCAGAAGTGCGAAAAATTTGTTGCCTTCTCAACCATTTCTTGGCTTCAAACTCCCATATCTCGCGAACGGATTGACCTAACCCAAAAATTCCTATTGCATCTGAAAGTAGAAACTCGCCCGATTACAACGGTATGTGTATTTTTTCCCTAGCCCATTCTGGTTGAGCGTTTGGAGCAGCAGAATTGCGAAAAATTTTTCGCCTTCTCATCCATTTCTTGGCTTCAAACTCCCATATCTCGCGAACGGATTGACCTAACCCAAAAAATTCCTGTTGCATCTGAAAGTAGAAACTCGCCCGATTACAACGGTATGTGTATTTTTTCCCTAGGACATTCTGGTTAAGCGTTTGGAGCAGCAGAATTGCGAAAAATTTTCTGCCTTCTCAACCATTTCTTGGCTTCAAACTCCCATATCTCGCGAACGGATTGACCTAACGCAAAAATTCCTATTGCATCTGAAAGTAGAAACTCGCCCGATTACAGCGTTATGTGTATTTTTCCCCTAGGCCATTCTGGATAAGCGTTTGGAGCAGCAGAATTGCGAAAAATTTTTTGCCTTCTCAACCATTTCTTGGCTCAAACTCCCATATCTCGCGAACGGATTAACCTAACCCAAAAATTCCTATTGCATCTGAAAGTAGAAACCCGCCCGATTACAACGGTATGTGTATTTTTTCCCTAGGCCATTCTGGTTAAGCGTTTGGAGCAGCATAATTGCGAAAAATTTTTTGCCTTCTCAACCATTTCCTGGCTTCAAACTCCCATATCTCGCGAACGGATTGACCTAACCCAAAAATTCCAATTGCATCTGAAAGTAGAAACTCGCCCGATTACAACGGTATGTGTATTTTTTCCCCAGCCCATTCTGGTTAAGCGTTTGGAGCAGCAGAAGTGCGAAAAATTTGTTGTCTTCTCAACCATTTCTTAGCTTCAAACTCCCATATCTCGCGAACGGATTGACCTAACCCAAAAATTCCTGTTGCATCTGAAAGTAGAAACTCGCCCGATTGCAACGGTATGTGTATTTTTTCCCTAGGCCCTTCTTGTTAAGCGTTTGGAGCAGCAGAATTGCGAAAAATTTTTTGCCTTCTCAACCATTTCTTGGCTTCAAACTCCCATATCTCGCGAACGGATTGACCTAACCCAAAAATTCCTATTGCATCTGAAAGTAGAAACTCGCCCGATTACAGCGGTATGTGTATTTTTTCCCTAGGCCATTCTGGTTAAGCGTTTGGAGCAGCAGAATTGCGAAAAATTTTCTGCCTTCTCAACCATTTCTTGGCTTCAAACTCCCATATCTCGCGAACGGATTGACCTAACGCAAAAATTCCTATTGCTTCTGAAAGTAGAAACTCGCCCGATTACAGCGTTATGTGTATTTTTCCCCTAGGCCATTCTGGATAAGCGTTTGGAGCAGCAGAATTGCGAAAAATTTTTTGCCTTCTCAACCATTTCTTGGCTCAAACTCCCATATCTCGCGAATGGATTAACCTAACCCAAAAATTCCTATTGCATCTGAAAGTAGAAACCCGCCCGATTACAACGGTATGTGTATTTTTTCCCTAGGCCATTCTGGTTAAGCGTTTGGAGCAGCAGAATTGCGAAACATTTTTTGCCTTCTCAACCATTTCTTGGCTTCAAACTCCCATATCTCGCGAACGGATTGACCTAACCCAAAAATTCCTATTGCATCTGAAAGTAGAAACTCGCCCGATTACAACGGTATGTGTATTTTTTCCCTAGGCCATTCTGGTTAAGCGTTTGGAGCAGCAGAATTGCGAAAAATTTTTTGCCTTCTCAACCATTTCTTGGCTTCAAACTCCCATATCTCGCGAACGGATTGACCTAACCCAAAAATTCCTGTAGCGTCTGAAAGTAGAAACTCGCCCGATTACAGCGGTATGTGTATTTTTTCCCTGGCCCATTCTGGTTGAGCGTTTGGAGCAGCAGAATTGCGAAAAATTTGTTGTCTTCTCAACCATTTCTTAGCTTCAAACTCCCATATCTCGCGAACCGATTGACCTAACCCAAAAATTCCTGTAGCGTCTGAAAGTAGAAACTCGGCCGATTACTACGGTATGTGTATTTTTTCCCTAGCCCACTCTGGTCAAGCGTTTGGAGCAGCAGAATTGCGAAAAATTTGTTTTCTTCTCAACCATTTCTTGGCTTCAAACTCCCATATCTCGCGATAGGATTGACCTAACCAAAAAATTCCTATTGCATCTAAAAGTAGAAACTCGCCCGATTACAACGGTATGTGTATTTTTTCCCTAGGCCATTCTGGTTAAGCGTTTGGAGCAGCAGAATTGCGAAACATTTTTTGCCTTCTCAACCATTTCTTGGCTTCAAACTCCCATATCTCGCGAACGGATTGACCTAACCCAAAAATTCCTATTGCATCTGAAAGTAGAAACTCGCCCGATTACAGTGGTATGTGTATTTTTTCCCTAGGCCATTCTGGTTAAGCGTTTGGAGCAGCAGAATTGCGAAAAATTTATTGCCTTCTCAACCATTTCTTGGCTTCAAACTCCCATATCTCGCGAACGGATTGACCTAACCCAAAAATTCCTATTGCATCTGAAAATAGAAACTCGCCCGATTACAACGGTATGTGTATTTTTTCCCTAGGCCATTCTGGTTAAGCGTTTGGAGCAGCAGAAGTGCGAAAAATTTGTTGTCTTCTCAACCATATCTTGGCTTCAAACTCCCATATCTCGCGAACGGATTGACCTAACCCAAAAATTCCTATTGCATCTGAAAGTAGAAACTCGCCCGATTACAACGGTATGTGTATTTTTTCCCTGGCCCATTCTGGTTGAGCGTTTGGAGCAGCAGAACTGCGAAAAATTTTCTGCCTTCTCAACCATTTCTTGGCTTCAAACTCCCATATCTCGCGAACGGATTGACCTAACGCAAAAATTCCTATTGCATCTGAAAGTAGAAACTCGCCCGATTACAGCGTTATGTGTATTTTTCCCCCAGCCCATTCTGGTTAAGCGTTTGGAGCAGCAGAAGTGCGAAAAATTTGTTGTCTTCTCAACCATTTCTTAGCTTCAAACTCCCATATCTCGCGAACGGATTGACCTAACCCAAAAATTCCTGTTGCATCTGAAAGTAGAAACTCGCCCGATTACAACGGTATGTGTATTTTTTCCCTAGGCCATTCTGGTTAAGCGTTTGGAGCAGCAGAATTGCGAAAAATTTTTTGCCTTCTCAACTATTTCTTGGCTCAAGCTCCCATATCTCGCGAACGGATTCACCTAACCCAAAAATTCCTATTGCATCTGAAAGTAGAAACCCGCCCGATTACAACGGTATGTGTATTTTTTCCCTAGGCCATTCTGGTTAAGCGTTTGGAGCAGCAGAATTGCGAAAAATTTTTTGCCTTCTCAACCATATCTTGGCTTCAAACTCCCATATCTCGCGAACGGATTGAACTAACCCAAAAATTCCTATTGCATCTGAAAGTAGAAACTCGCCTGATTACAGCGGTATGTGTATTTTTTCCCTAGGCCATTCTGGTTAAGCGTTTGGAGCAGCAGAATTGCGAAAAATTTGTTGTCTTCTCAACCATTTCTTGGCTTCAAACTCCCATATCTCGCGAACGGATTGACCTAACCCAAAAATTCCTGTTGTGTCTGAAAGTAGAAACTCGCCCGATTACAGCGGTATGTGTATTTTTTCCTTAGCCCATTCTGGTTAAGCGTTTCGAGCAGCAGAATTGCGAAAAATTTGTTGTCTTCTCAACCATTACTTAGCTTCAAACTCCCATATCTCGCGAACGGATTGACCTAACCCAAAAATTCCTATTGCATCTGAAAGTAGAAACTCGCCCGATTACAACGGTATGTGTATTTTTTCCCTAGGACATTCTGGTTAAGCGTTTGGAGCAGCAGAAGTGCGAAAAATTTGTTGTCTTCTCAACCATATCTTGGCTTCAAACTCCCATATCTCGCGATCGGATTGACCTAACCCAAAAATTCCAATTGCATCTGAAAGTAGAAACACGCCCGATTACAACGGTATGTGTATTTTTTCCCTAGCCCATTCTGGTTGAGCGTTTGGAGCAGCAGAAGTGCGAAAAATTTGTTGCCTTCTCAACCATTTCTTGGCTTCAAACTCCCATATCTCGCGAACGGATTGACCTAACCCAAAAATTCCTATTGCATCTGAAAGTAGAAACTCGCCCGATTACAACGGTATGTGTATTTTTTCCCTAGCCCATTCTGGTTGAGCGTTTGGAGCAGCAGAATTGCGAAAAATTTTTCGCCTTCTCATCCATTTCTTGGCTTCAAACTCCCATATCTCGCGAACGGATTGACCTAACCCAAAAATTCCTGTTGCATCTGAAAGTAGAAACTCGCCCGATTACAACGGTATGTGTATTTTTTCCCTAGGACATTCTGGTTAAGCGTTTGGAGCAGCAGAATTGCGAAAAATTTTCTGCCTTCTCAACCATTTCTTGGATTCAAACTCCCATATCTCGCGAACGGATTGACCTAACGCAAAAATTCCTATTGCATCTGAAAGTAGAAACTCGCCCGATTACAACGGTATGTGTATTTTTTCCCCAGCCCATTCTGGTTAAGCGTTTGGAGCAGCAGAAGTGCGAAAAATTTGTTGTCTTCTCAACCATTTCTTAGCTTCAAACTCCCATATCTCGCGAACGGATTGACCTAACCCAAAAATTCCTGTTGCATCTGAAAGTAGAAACTCGCCCGATTACAACGGTATGTGTATTTTTTCCCTAGGCCCTTCTTGTTAAGCGTTTGGAGCAGCAGAATTGCGAAAAATTTTTTGCCTTCTCAACCATTTCTTGGCTTCAAACTCCCATATCTCGCGAACGGATTGACCTAACCCAAAAATTCCTATTGCATCTGAAAGTAGAAACTCGCCCGATTACAGCGGTATGTGTATTTTTTCCCTAGGCCATTCTGGTTAAGCGTTTGGAGCAGCAGAATTGCGAAAAATTTTCTGCCTTCTCAACCATTTCTTGGCTTCAAACTCCCATATCTCGCGAACGGATTGACCTAACGCAAAAATTCCTATTGCATCTGAAAGTAGAAACTCGCCCGATTACAGCGTTATGTGTATTTTTCCCCTAGGCCATTCTGGATAAGCGTTTGGAGCAGCAGAATTGCGAAAAATTTTTTGCCTTCTCAACCATTTCTTGGCTCAAACTCCCATATCTCGCGAATGGATTAACCTAACCCAAAAATTCCTATTGTATCTGAAAGTAGAAACCCGCCCGATTACAACGGTATGTGTATTTTTTCCCTAGGCCATTCTGGTTAAGCGTTTGGAGCAGCATAATTGCGAAAAATTTTTTGCCTTCTCAACCATTTCTTGGCTTCAAACTCCCATATCTCGCGAACGGATTGACCAAACCCAAAAATTCCTATTGCATCTGAAAGTAGAAACCCGCCCGATTACAACGGTATGTGTATTTTTTCCCTAGGCCATTCTGGTTAAGCGTTTGTAGCAGCAGAATTGCGAAAAATTTGTTGTCTTCTCAACCATTTCTTGGCTTCAAACTCACATATCTCGCGAACGGATTGACCTAACCCAAAAATTCCTATTGCATCTGAAAGTAGAAACTCGCCCGATTACAACGGTATGTGTATTTTTTCCCTAGGCCATTCTGGTTAAGCGTTTGGAGCAGCAGAATTGCGAAACATTTTTTGCCTTCTCAACCATTTCTTGGCTTCAAACTCCCATATCTCGCGAACGGATTGACCTAACCCAAAAATTCCTATTGCATCTGAAAGTAGAAACTCGCCCGATTACAACGGTATGTGTATTTTTTCCCTAGGCCATTCTGGTTAAGCGTTTGGAGCAGCAGAATTGCGAAAAATTTTTTGCCTTCTCAACCATTTCTTGGCTTCAAACTCCCATATCTCGCGAACGGATTGACCTAACCCAAAAATTCCTGTAGCGTCTGAAAGTAGAAACTCGCCCGATTACAGCGGTATGTGTATTTTTTCCCTGGCCCATTCTGGTTGAGCGTTTGGAGCAGCAGAATTGCGAAAAATTTGTTGTCTTCTCAACCATTTCTTAGCTTCAAACTCCCATATCTCGCGCACCGATTGACCTAACCTAAAAATTCCTGTAGCGTCTGAAAGTAGAAACTCGGCCGATTACTACGGTATGTGTATTTTTTCCCTAGCCCACTCTGGTCAAGCGTTTGGAGCAGCAGAATTGCGAAAAATTTGTTTTCTTCTCAACCATTTCTTGGCTTCAAACTCCCATATCTCGCGATAGGATTGACCTAACCAAAAAATTCCTATTGCATCTAAAAGTAGAAACTCGCCCGATTACAACGGTATGTGTATTTTTTCCCTAGGCCATTCTGGTTAAGCGTTTGGAGCAGCAGAATTGCGAAACATTTTTTGCCTTCTCAACCATTTCTTGGCTTCAAACTCCCATATCTCGCGAACGGATTGACCTAACCCAAAAATTCCTATTGCATCTGAAAGTAGAAACTCGCCCGATTACAGTGGTATGTGTATTTTTTCCCTAGGCCATTCTGGTTAAGCGTTTGGAGCAGCAGAATTGCGAAAAATTTATTGCCTTCTCAACCATTTCTTGGCTTCAAACTCCCATATCTCGCGAACGGATTGACCTAACCCAAAAATTCCTATTGCATCTGAAAATAGAAACTCGCCCGATTACAACGGTATGTGTATTTTTTCCCTAGGCCATTCTGGTTAAGCGTTTGGAGCAGCAGAAGTGCGAAAAATTTTTTGCCTTCTCAACCATTTCTTGGCCCAAACTCCCATATCTCGCGAACGGATTGACCTAACCCAAAAATTCCAATTGCATCTGAAAGTAGAAACTCGCCCGATTACAACGGTATGTGTATTTTTTCCCTGGCCCATTCTGGTTGAGCGTTTGGAGCAGCAGAACTGCGAAAAATTTTCTGCCTTCTCAACCATTTCTTGGCTTCAAACTCCCATATCTCGCGAACGGATTGTCCTAACCCAATAATTCCTGTTGCGTCTGAAAGTAGAAACTCCCCCGATTACAACGGTATGTGTATTTTTTTCCTAGGCCATTCTGGTTGAGCGTTTGGAGCAGCAGAAGTGCGAAAAATTTGTTGGTTTCTCAACCATTTCTTAGCTTCAAACTCCCATATCTCGCGAAAGGATTGACCTAACCCAAAAATTCCTATTGCATCTGAAAGTAGAAACTCGCCCGATTACAACGGTATGTGTATTTTTTCCCTGGCCCATTCTGGTTGAGCGTTTGGAGCAGCAGAATTGCGAAAAATTTGTTTTCTTCTCAACCATTTCTTGGCTTCAAACTCCCATATCTCGCGATAGGATTGACCTAACCAAAAAATTCCTATTGCATCTAAAAGTAGAAACTCGCCCGATTACAACGGTATGTGTATCTTTTCCCTAGGCCATTCTGGTTAGGCGTTTGGAGCAGCAGAATTGCGAAAAATTTTTTGCCTTCTCAACCATTTCTTGGCTTCAAACTCCCATATCTCGCGAACGGATTGACCTAACTCAAAAATTCCTGTTGCGTCTGAAAGTAGAAACTCGCCCGATTACAGCGGTATGTGTATTTTTACCCTAGGCCATTCTGGTTAAGCGTTTGGAGCAGCAGAATTGCGAAAAATTTTTTGCCTTCTCAACCATTTCTTGGCTTCAAACTCCCATACCTCGCGAACAGATTGACCTCACCCAAAAATTCCTATTGCGTCTGAAAGTAGAAACTAGCCCGATTACAACGGTATGTGTATTTTCTCCCTAGGCCATTCTGGATAAGCGTTTGGAGCAGCAGAATTCCGAAAAATTTTTTGCCTTCTCAACCATTTCTTGGCCCAAACTCCCATATCTCGCGAACGGATTGACCTAACCCAAAAATTCCAATTGCATCTGAAAGTAGAAACTCGCCCGATTACAACGGTTTGTGTATTTTTTCCCTAGGCCATTCTGGTTAAGCGTTTGGAGCAGCAGAATTGCGAAAAATTTGTTGTCTTCTCAACCATTTCTTAGGTTCAAACTCCCATATCTCGCGAACGGATTGACCTAACCCAAAAATTCCTGTTGCATCTGAAAGTAGAAACTCGCCCGATTACAACGGTATGTGTATTTTTTCCCTAGCCCATTCTTGTTAAGCGTTTGGTTCGGCAGAATTGCGAAAAATTTGTTGTCTTCTCAACCATTTCTTAGTTTCAATGTCCCATATCTCGCGAATGGATTGACCAAACCCACAAATTCCTGCTGCGTCTGAAAATAGAAACTAGCCCGATTACAACGATATGTGTATTTTCTCCCTAGGCCATTCTGGTTAAGCGTTTGGAGCAGCAGAATTGCGAAAAATTTTTTGCCTTCTCAACCATTTCTTGGCTTCAAACTCCCATATCTCGCGAACGGATTGACCTCACCCAAAAATTCCTATTGCATCTGAAAGTAGAAACTAGCCCGATTACAACGGTATGTGTATTTTCTCCCTAGGCCATTCTGGTTAAGCGTTTGGAGCAGCAGAATTGCGAAAAATTTTTTGCCTTCTCAACCATTTCTTGGCTCAAACTCCCATATCTCGGGAACGGATTGACCTAACCCAAAAATTCCAATTGCATCTGAAAGTAGAAACTCGCCCGATTACAACGGTATGTGTATTTTTTCCCTAGGCCATTCCTGTTAAGCGTTTGGAGCAGAAGAATTGCGAAAAATTTTCTGCCTTCTCAACCATTTCTGGGCTTCAAACTCCCATATCTCGCGAACGGATTGTCCTAACCCAAAAATTCCTGTTTCGTCTGAAAGTAGAAACTCCCCCGATTACAGCGGTATGTGTATTTTTTCCCTAGGCCATTCTGGTTAGGCGTTTGAAGCAGCAGAATTGCGAAAAATTTTTTGCCTTCTCAACCATTTCTTGGCTTCAAACTCCCATATCTCGCGAACGGATTGACCTAACTCAAAAATTCCTGTTGCGTCTGAAAGTAGAAACTCGCCCGATTACAGCGGTATGTGTATTTTTACCCTAGGCCATTCTGGTTAAGCGTTTGGAGCAGCAGAATTGCGAAAAATTTTTTGCCTTCTCAACCATTTCTTGGCTTCAAACTCCCATACCTCGCGAACGGATTGACCTCACCCAAAAATTCCTATTGCGTCTGAAAGTAGAAACTAGCCCGATTACAACGGTATGTGTATTTTCTCCCTAGGCCATTCTGGATAAGCGTTTGGAGCAGCAGAATTCCGAAAAATTTTTTGCCTTCTCAACCATTTCTTGGCCCAAACTCCCATATCTCGCGAACGGATTGACCTAACCCAAAAATTCCAATTGCATCTGAAAGTAGAAACTCGCCCGATTACAACGGTTTGTGTATTTTTTCCCTAGGCCATTCTGGTTAAGCGTTTGGAGCAGCAGAATTGCGAAAAATTTGTTGTCTTCTCAACCATTTCTTAGGTTCAAACTCCCATATCTCGCGAACGGATTGACCTAACCCAAAAATTCCTGTTGCATCTGAAAGTAGAAACTCGCCCGATTACAACGGTATGTGTATTTTTTCCCTAGCCCATTCTTGTTAAGCGTTTGGTTCAGCAGAATTGCGAAAAATTTTTTGCCTTCTCAACCATTTCTTGGCTTCAAACTCCCATATCTCGCGAACGGATTGACCTCACCTAAAAATTCCTATTGCATCTGAAAGTAGAAACTAGCCCGATTACAACGGTATGTGTATTTTCTCCCTAGGCCATTCTGGTTAAGCGTTTGGAGCAGCAGAATTGCGAAAAATTTTTTGCCTTCTCAACCATTTCTTGGCTCAAACTCCCATATCTCGGGAACGGATTGACCTAACCCAAAAATTCCAATTGCATCTGAAAGTAGAAACTCGCCCGATTACAACGGTATGTGTATTTTTTCCCTAGGCCATTCCGGTTAAGCGTTTGGAGCAGCAGAATTGCGAAAAATTTGTTGTCTTCTCAACCATTTCTTAGCTTCAAACTGCCATATCTCGCGAACGGATTGACCTAACCCAAAAATTCCTGTTGCATCTGAAAGTAGAAACTCGCCCGATTACAACGGTATGTGTATTTTTTCCCTAGGCCATTTCTGTTAAGCGTTTGGAGCAGAAGAATTGCGAAAAATTTTCTGCCTTCTCAACCATTTCTTGGCTTCAAACTCCCATATCTCGCGAACGGATTGTCCTAACCCAAAAATTCCTGTTTCGTCTGAAAGTAGAAACTCCCCCGATTACAACGGTATGTGTATTTTTTTCCTAGGCCATTCTGGTTGAGCGTTTGGAGCAGCAGAAGTGCGAAAAATTTGTTGGTTTCTCAACCATTTCTTAGCTTCAAACTCCCATATCTCGCGAAAGGATTGACCTAACCCAAAAATTCCTATTGCATCTGAAAGTAGAAACTCGCCCGATTACAACGGTATGTGTATTTTTTCCCTAGGCCATTCTGGTTAAGCGTTTGGAGCAGCAGAATTGCGAAAAATTTTTTGCCTTCTCAACCATTTCTTGGCTTCAAACTCCCATATCTCGCGAACGGATTGACCTAACCAAAAAATTCCTGTAGCGTCTGAAAGTAGAAACTCGCCCGATTACAGCGGTATGTGTATTTTTTCCCTGGCCCATTCTGGTTGAGCGTTTGGAGCAGCAGAAGTGCGAAAAATTTGTTGTCTTCTCAACCATTTCTTAGCTTCAAACTCCCATATCGCGAACCGATTGACCTAACCCAAAAATTCCTGTAGCGTCTGAAAGTAGAAACTCGGCCGATTACTACGGTATGTGTATTTTCTCCCTAGGCCATTCTGGATAAGCGTTTGGAGCAGCAGAATTGCGAAAAATTTTTTGCCTTCTCAACCATTTCTTGGCCCAAACTCCCATATCTCGCGAACGGATTGACCTAACCCAAAAATTCCAATTGCATCTGAAAGTAGAAACTCGCCCGATTACAACGGTTTGTGTATTTTTTCCATAGGCCATTCTGGTTAAGCGTTTGGAGCAGCGGAATTGCGAAAAATTTGTTGTCTTCTCAACCATTTCTTAGGTTCAAACTCCCATATCTCGCGAACGGATTGACCTAACCCAAAAATTCCTGTTGCATCTGAAAGTAGAAACTCGCCCGATTACAACGGTATGTGTATTTTTTCCCTAGCCCATTCTTGTTAAGCGTTTGGTTCAGCAGAATTGCGAAAAATTTGTTTTCTTCTCAACCATTTCTTAGTTTCAATGTCCCACATCTCGCGAATGGATTGACCAAACCCACAAATTCCTGCTGCGTCTGAAAGTAGAAACTAGCCCGATTACAACGGTATGTGTATTTTCTCCCTAAGCCATTCTGGTTAAGCGTTTGGAGCAGCAGAATTGCGAAAAATTTTTTGCCTTCTCAACCATTTCTTGGCTCAAACTCCCATATCTCGCGAACGGATTGACCTAACTCAAAAATTCCTGTTGCGTCTGAAAGTAGAAACTGACCCGATTACAGCGGTATGTGTATTTTTACCCTAGGCCATTCTGGTTAAGCGTTTGGAGCAGCAGAATTGCGAAAAATTTTCTGCCTTCTCAACCATTTCTTGGCTTCAAACTCCCATATCTTGCGAACGGATTGACCTCACCCAAAAATTCCTATTGCATCTGAAAGTAGAAACTAGCCCGATTACAACGGTATGTGTATTTTCTCCCTAGGCCATTCTGGTTAAGCGTTTGGAGCAGCAGAATTGCGAAAAATTTGTTGTCTTCTCAACCATTTCTTAGGTTCAATCTCCCATATCTCGCGAACGGATTGACCTAACCGAAAAATTCCTGTTGCATCTGAAAGTAGAAACTCGCCCGATTACAACGGTATGTGTATTTTCTCCCTAGGCCATTCTGGTTAAGCGTTTGGAGCAGCAGAATTGCGAAAAATTTTTTGCCTTCTCAACCATTTCTTGGCTTCAAACTCCCATATCTCGCGAACGGATTGACCTAACTCAAAAATTCCTGTTGCGTCTGAAAGTAGAAACTCGCCCGATTACAGCGGTATGTGTATTTTTACCCTAGGCCATTCTGGTTAAGCGTTTGGAGCAGCAGAATTGCGAAAAATTTTTTGCCTTCTCAACCATTTCTTGGCTTCAAACTCCCATATCTCGCGAACGGATTGACCTCACCCAAAAATTCCTATTGCATCTGAAAGTAGAAACTAGCCCGATTACAACGGTATGTGTATTTTCTCCCTAGGCCATTCTGGTTAAGCGTTTGGAGCAGCAGAATTGCGAAAAATTTTTTGCCTTCTCAACCATTTCTTGGCTCAAACTCCCATATCTCGCGAATGGATTGACCTAACCCAAAAATTCCTGTTGCATCTGAAAGTAGAAACTCGCCCGATTACAACGGTATGTGTATTTTTTCCCTAGGCCATTCCTGTTAAGCGTTTGGAGCAGAAGAATTGCGAAAAATTTTCTTCCTTCTCAACCATTTCTTGGCTTCAAACTCCCATATCTCGCGAACGGATTGTCCTAACCCAAAAATTCCTGTTTCGTCTGAAAGTAGAAACTCCCCCGATTACAACGGTATGTGTATTTTTTTCCTAGGCCATTCTGGTTGAGCGTTTGGAGCAGCAGAAGTGCGAAAAATTTGTTGGTTTCTCAACCATTTCTTAGCTTCAAACTCCCATATCTCGCGAAAGGATTGACCTAACCCAAAAATTCCTATTGCATCTGAAAGTAGAAACTCGCCCGATTACAACGGTATGTGTATTTTTTCCCTAGGCCATTCTGGTTAAGCGTTTGGAGCAGCAGAATTGCGAAAAATTTTTTGCCTTCTCAACCATTTCTTGGCTTCAAACTCCCATATCTCGCGAACGGATTGACCTAACCAAAAAATTCCTGTAGCGTCTGAAAGTAGAAACTCGCCCGATTACAGCGGTATGTATATTTTTTCCCTGGCCCATTCTGGTTGAGCGTTTGGAGCAGCAGAAGTGCGAAAAATTTGTTGTCTTCTCAACCATTTCTTAGCTTCAAACTCCCATATCTCGCGAACCGATTGACCTAACCCAAAAATTCCTGTAGCGTCTGAAAGTAGAAACTCGGCCGATTACTACGGTATGTGTATTTTCTCCCTAGGCCATTCTGGATAAGCGTTTGGAGCAGCAGAATTGCGAAAAATTTTTTGCCTTCTCAACCATTTCTTGGCCCAAACTCCCATATCTCGCGAACGGATTGACCTAACCCAAAAATTCCAATTGCATCTGAAAGTAGAAACTCGCCCGATTACAACGGTATGTGTATTTTTTCCCTAGCCCATTCTTGTTAAGCGTTTGGTTCAGCAGAATTGCGAAAAATTTGTTGTCTTCTCAACCATTTCTTAGTTTCAATGTCCCATATCTCGCGAATGGATTGACCAAACCCACAAATTCCTGCTGCGTCTGAAAGTAGAAACTAGCCCGATTACAACGGTATGTGTATTTTCTCCCTAAGCCATTCTGGTTAAGCGTTTGGAGCAGCAGAATTGCGAAAAATTTTTTGCCTTCTCAACCATTTCTTGGCTCAAACTCCCATATCTCGCGAACGGATTGACCTAACCCAAAAATTCCAATTGCATCTGAAAGTAGAAACTCGCCCGATTACAACGGTATGTGTATTTTTTCCCTGGCCCATTCTGGTTGAGCGTTTGGAGCAGCAGAACTGCGAAAAATTTTCTGCCTTCTCAACCATTTCTTGGCTTCAAACTCCCATATCTCGCGAACGGATTGTCCTAACCCAATAATTCCTGTTGCGTCTGAAAGTAGAAACTCCCCCGATTACAACGGTATGTGTATTTTTTTCCTAGGCCATTCTGGTTGAGCGTTTGGAGCAGCAGAAGTGCGAAAAATTTGTTGGTTTCTCAACCATTTCTTAGCTTCAAACTCCCATATCTCGCGAAAGGATTGACCTAACCCAAAAATTCCTATTGCATCTGAAAGTAGAAACTCGCCCGATTACAACGGTATGTGTATTTTTTCCCTGGCCCATTCTGGTTGAGCGTTTGGAGCAGCAGAATTGCGAATAATTTGTTGTCTTCTCAACCATTTCTTGGCTTCAAACTCCCATATCTCGCGAACGGATTGACCTAACCCAAAAATTCCTGTAGCGTCTGAAAGTAGAAACTCGCCCGATTACAGCGGTATGTGTATTTTTTCCCTGGCCCATTCTGGTTGAGCGTTTGGAGCAGCAGAATTGCGAAAAATTTGTTGTCTTCTCAACCATTTCTTAGCTTCAAACTCCCATATCTCGCGAACCGATTGACCTAACCCAAAAATTCCTGTAGCGTCTGAAAGTAGAAACTCGGCCGATTACTACGGTATGTGTATTTTTTCCCTAGCCCACTCTGGTCAAGCGTTTGGAGCAGCAGAATTGCGAAAAATTTGTTTTCTTCTCAACCATTTCTTGGCTTCAAACTCCCATATCTCGCGATAGGATTGACCTAACCAAAAAATTCCTATTGCATCTAAAAGTAGAAACTCGCCCGATTACAACGGTATGTGTATTTTTTCCCTAGGCCATTCTGGTTAGGCGTTTGGAGCAGCAGAATTGCGAAAAATTTGTTGTCTTCTCAACCATTTCTTAGGTTCAAACTCCCATATCTCGCGAACGGATTGACCTAACCCAAAAATTCCTGTTGCATCTGAAAGTAGAAACTCGCCCGATTACAACGGTATGTGTATTTTTTCCCTAGCCCATTCTTGTTAAGCGTTTGGTTCAGCAGAATTGCGAAAAATTTGTTTTCTTCTCAACCATTTCTTAGTTTCAATGTCCCATATCTCGCGAATGGATTGACCAAACCCACAAATTCCTGCTGCGTCTGAAAGTAGAAACTAGCCCGATTACAACGGTATGTGTATTTTCTCCCTAAGCCATTCTGGTTAAGCGTTTGGAGCAGCAGAATTGCGAAAAATTTTTTGCCTTCTCAACCATTTCTTGGCTCAAACTCCCATATCTCGCGAACGGATTGACCTAACCCAAAAATTCCAATTGCATCTGAAAGTAGAAACTCGCCCGATTACAACGGTATGTGTATTTTTTCCCTAGGCCATTCCTGTTAAGCGTTTGGAGCAGAAGAATTGCGAAAAATTTTTTGCCTTCTCAACCATTTCTTGGCTTCAAACTCCCATATCTCGCGAACGGATTGACCTAACTCAAAAATTCCTGTTGCGTCTGAAAGTAGAAACTGGCCCGATTACAGCGGTATGTGTATTTTTACCCTAGGCCATTCTGGTTAAGCGTTTGGAGCAGCAGAATTGCGAAAAATTTTCTGCCTTCTCAACCATTTCTTGGCTTCAAACTCCCATATCTTGCGAACGGATTGACCTCACCCAAAAATTCCTATTGCATCTGAAAGTAGAAACTAGCCCGATTACAACGGTATGTGTATTTTCTCCCTAGGCCATTCTGGTTAAGCGTTTGGAGCAGCAGAATTGCGAAAAATTTGTTGTCTTCTCAACCATTTCTTAGGTTCAAACTCCCATATCTCGCGAACGGATTGACCTAACCCAAAAATTCCTGTTGCATCTGAAAGTAGAAACTCGCCCGATTACAACGGTATGTGTATTTTCTCCCTAGGCCATTCTGGTTAAGCGTTTGGAGCAGCAGAATTGCGAAAAATTTTTTGCCTTCTCAACCATTTCTTGGCTTCAAACTCCCATATCTCGCGAACGGATTGACCTCACCCAAAAATTCCTATTGCATCTGAAAGTAGAAACTAGCCCGATTACAACGGTATGTGTATTTTCTCCCTAGGCCATTCTGGTTAAGCGTTTGGAGCAGCAGAATTGCGAAAAATTTTTTGCCTTCTCAACCATTTCTTGGCTCAAACTCCCATATCTCGCGAACGGATTGACCTAACCCAAAAATTCCTGTTGCATCTGAAAGTAGAAACTCGCCCGATTACAAAGGTATGTGTATTTTTTCCCTAGGCCATTCCTGTTAAGCGTTTGGAGCAGAAGAATTGCGAAAAATTTTTTGCCTTCTCAACCATTTCTTGGCTTCAAACTCCCATATCTCGCGAACGGATTGACCTAACCCAAAAATTCCTGTAGCGTCTGAAAGTAGAAACTCGCCCGATTACAGCGGTATGTGTATTTTATCCCTGGCCCATTCTGGTTGAGCGTTTGGAGCAGCAGAAGTGCGAAAAATTTGTTGTCTTCTCAACCATTTCTTAGCTTCAAACTCCCATATCTCGCGAACCGATTGACCTAACCCAAAAATTCCTGTAGCGTCTGAAAGTAGAAACTCGGCTGATTACTACGGTATGTGTATTTTTACCCTAGGCCATTCTGGTTAAGCGTTTGGAGCAGCAGAATTGCGAAAAATTTTTTGCCTTCTCAACCATTTCTTGGCTTCAAACTCCCATATCTCGCGAACGGATTGACCTCACCCAAAAATTCCTATTGCATCTGAAAGTAGAAACTAGCCCGATTACCACGGTATGTGTATTTTCTCCCTAGGCCATTCTGGTTAAGCGTTTGGAGCAGCAGAATTGCGAAAAATTTTTTGCCTTCTCAACCATTTCTTGGCTCAAACTCCCATATCTCGCGAACGGATTGACCTAACCCAAAAATTCCTGTTGCATCTGAAAGTAGAAACTCGCCCGATTACAACGGTATGTGTATTTTTTCCCTAGGCCATTCCTGTTAAGCGTTTGGAGCAGAAGAATTGCGAAAAATTTTCTGCCTTCTCAACCATTTCTTGGCTTCAAACTCCAATATCTCGCGAACGGATTGACCTCACCCAAAAATTCCTATTGCATCTAAAAGTAGAAACTAGCCCGATTACAACGGTATGTGTATTTTCTCCCTAGGCCATTCTGGTTAAGTGTTTGGAGCAGCAGAATTGCGAAAAATTTTTTGCCTTCTCAACCATTTCTTGGCCCAAACTCCCATATCTCGCGAACGGATTGACCTAACCCAAAAATTCCTGTTGCATCTGAAAGTAGAAACTCGCCCGATTACAACGGTATGTGTATTTTCTCCCTAGCCCATTCTTGTTAAGCGTTTGGTTCAGCAGAATTGCGAAAAATTTGTTGTCTTCTCAACCATTTCTTAGCTTCAAACTCCCATATCTCGCGAACGGATTGACCTAACACAAAAATTCCTGTTGCATCTGAAAGTAGAAACTCGCCCGATTACAAAGGTATGTGTATTTTTTCCCTAGGCCATTCCTGTTAAGCGTTTGGAGCAGAAGAATTGCGAAAAATTTTTTGCCTTCTCAACCATTTCTTGGCTTCAAACTCCCATATCTCGCGAACGGATTGACCTAACCCAAAAATTCCTGTAGCGTCTGAAAGTAGAAACTCGCCCGATTACAGCGGTATGTGTATTTTATCCCTGGCCCATTCTGGTTGAGCGTTTGGAGCAGCAGAAGTGCGAAAAATTTGTTGTCTTCTCAACCATTTCTTAGCTTCAAACTCCCATATCTCGCGAACCGATTGACCTAACCCAAAAATTCCTGTAGCGTCTGAAAGTAGAAACTCGGCTGATTACTACGGTATGTGTATTTTTTCCCTAGCCCACTCTGGTCAAGCGTTTGCAGCAGCAGAATTGCCAAAAATTTGTTTTCTTCTCAACCATTTCTTGGCTTCAAACTCCCATATCTCGCGATAGGATTGACCTAACCAAAAAATTCCTATTGCATCTAAAAGTAGAAGCTCGCCCGATTACAACGGTATGTGTATTTTTTCCCTAGGCCATTCTGGTTAGGCGTTTGGAGCAGCAGAATTGCGAAAAATTTTTTGCCTTCTCAACCATTTCTTGGCTTCAAACTCCCATATCTCGCGAACGGATTGACCTAACTCAAAAATTCCTGTTGCGTCTGAAAGTAGAAACTCGCCCGATTACAGCGGTATGTGTATTTTTACCCTAGGCCATTCTGGTTAAGCGTTTGGAGCAGCAGAATTGCGAAAAATTTTTTGCCTTCTCAACCATTTCTTGGCTTCAAACTCCCATATCTCGCGAACGGATTGACCTCACCCAAAAATTCCTATTGCATCTGAAAGTAGAAACTAGCCCGATTACAACGGTATGTGTATTTTCTCCCTAGGCCATTCTGGTTAAGCGTTTGGAGCAGCAGAATTGCGAAAAATTTTTTGCCTTCTCAACCATTTCTTGGCTCAAACTCCCATATCTCGCGAACGGATTGACCTAACCCAAAAATTCCTGTTGCATCTGAAAGTAGAAACTCGCCCGATTACAACGGTATGTGTATTTTTTCCCTAGGCCATTCCTGTTAAGCGTTTGGAGCAGAAGAATTGCGAAAAATTTTCTGCCTTCTCAACCATTTCTTGGCTTCAAACTCCCATATCTCGCGAACGGATTGTCCTAACCCAAAAATTCCTGTTTCGTCTGAAAGTAGAAACTCCCCCGATTACAACGGTATGTGTACTTTTTTCCTAGGCCATTCTGGTTGAGCGTTTGGAGCAGCAGAAGTGCGAAAAATTTGTTGGTTTCTCAACCATTTCTTAGCTTCAAACTCCCATATCTCGCGAACGGACTGACCTAACCAAAAAATTCCTGTAGCGTCTGAAAGTAGAAACTCGCCCGATTACAGCGGTATGTATATTTTTTCCCTGGCCCATTCTGGTTGAGCGTTTGGAGCAGCAGAAGTGCGAACAATTTGTTGTCTTCTCAACCATTTCTTAGCTTCAAACTCCCATATCTCGCGAACCGATTGACCTAACCCAAAAATTCCTGTAGCGTCTGAAAGTAGAAACTCGGCCGATTACTACGGTATGTGTATTTTCTCCCTAGGCCATTCTGGATAAGCGTTTGGAGCAGCAGAATTGCGAAAAATTTTTTGCCTTCTCAACCATTTCTTGGCCCAAACACCCATATCTCGCGAACGGATTGACCTAACCCAAAAATTCCAATTGCATCTGAAAGTAGAAACTCGCCCGATTACAACGGTTTGTGTATTTTTTCCCTAGGCCATTCTGGTTAAGCGTTTGGAGCAGCAGAATTGCGAAAAATTTGTTGTCTTCTCAACCATTTCTTAGGTTCAAACTCCCATATCTCGCGAACGGATTGACCTAACCCAAAAATTCCTGTTGCATCTGAAAGTAGAAACTCGCCCGATTACAACGGTATGTGTATTTTTTCCCTAGCCCATTCTTGTTAAGCGTTTGGTTCAGCAGAATTGCGAAAAATTTGTTGTCTTCTCAACCATTTCTTAGTTTCAATGTCCCATATCTCGCGAATGGATTGACCAAACCCACAAATTCCTGCTGCGTCTGAAAGTAGAAACTAGCCCGATTACAACGGTATGTGTATTTTCTCCCTAAGCCATTCTGGTTAAGCGTTTGGAGCAGCAGAATTGCGAAAAATTTTTTGCCTTCTCAACCATTTCTTGGCTCAAACTCCCATATCTCGCGAACGGATTGACCTAACCCAAAAATTCCAATTGCATCTGAAAGTAGAAACTCGCCCGATTACGACGGTATGTGTATTTTTTCCCTAGGCCATTCCTGTTAAGCGTTTGGAGCAGAAGAATTGCGAAAAATTTTTTGCCTTCTCAACCATTTCTTGGCTTCAAACTCCCATATCTCGCGAACGGATTGACCTAACTCAAAAATTCCTGGTGCGTCTGAAAGTAGAAACTGGCCCGATTACAGCGGTATGTGTATTTTTACCCTAGGCCATTCTGGTTAAGCGTTTGGAGCAGCAGAATTGCGAAAAATTTTCTGCCTTCTCAACCATTTATTGGCTTCAAACTCCCATATCTTGCGAACGGATTGACCTCACCCAAAAATTCCTAATGCATCTGAAAGTAGAAACTAGCCCGATTACAACGGTATGTGTATTTTCTCCCTAGGTCATTCTGGTTAAGCGTTTGGAGCAGCAGAATTGCGAAAAATTTTTTGCCTTCTCAACCATTTCTTGGCCCAAACTCCCATATCTCGCGAACGGATTGACCTAACCCAAAAATTCCAATTGCATCTGAAAGTAGAAACTCGCCCGATTACAACGGTTTGTGTATTTTTTCCCTAGGCCATTCCTGTTAAGCGTTTGGAGCAGAAGAATTGCGAAAAATTTTTTGCCTTCTCAACCATTTCTTGGCTCAAACTCCCATATCTCGCGAACGGATTGACCTAACCCAAAAATTCCTGTAGCGTCTGAAAGTAGAAACTCGCCCGATTACAGCGGTATGTGTATTTTATCCCTGGCCCATTCTGGTTGAGCGTTTGGAGCAGCAGAAGTGCGAAAAATTTGTTGTCTTCTCAACCATTTCTTAGCTTCAAACTCCCATATCTCGCGAACCGATTGACCTAACCCAAAAATTCCTGTAGCGTCTGAAAGTAGAAACTCGGCCGATTACTACGGTATGTGTATTTTTTCCCTAGCCCACTCTGGTCAAGCGTTTGGAGCAGCAGAATTGTGAAAAATTTGTTTTCTTCTCAACCATTTCTTGGCTTCAAACTCCCATATCTCGCGATAGGATTGACCTAACCAAAAAATTCCTATTGCATCTAAAAGTAGAAACTCGCCCGATTACAACGGTATGTGTATTTTTTCCCTAGGCCATTCTGGTTAGGCGTTTGGAGCAGCAGAATTGCGAAAAATTTTTTGCCTTCTCAACCATTTCTTGGCTTCAAACTCCCATATCTCGCGAACGGATTGACCTAACTCAAAAATTCCTGTTGCGTCTGAAAGTAGAAACTCGCCCGATTACAGCGGTATGTGTATTTTTACCCTAGGCCATTCTGGTTAAGCGTTTGGAGCAGCAGAATTGCGAAAAATTTTTTGCCTTCTCAACCATTTCTTGGCTTCAAACTCCCATATCTCGCGAACGGATTGACCTCACCCAAAAATTCCTATTGCATCTGAAAGTAGAAACTAGCCCGATTACAACGGTATGTGTATTTTCTCCCTAGGCCATTCTGTTTAAGCGTTTGGAGCAGCAGAATTGCGAAAAATTTTTTGCCTTCTCAACCATTTCTTGGCTCAAACTCCCATATCTCGCGAACGGATTGACCTAACCCAAAAATTCCAATTGCATCTGAAAGTAGAAACTCGCCCGATTACAACGGTATGTGTATTTTTTCCCTAGGCCATTCCGGTTAAGCGTTTGGAGCAGCAGAATTGCGAAAAATTTGTTGTCTTCTCAACCATTTCTTAGCTTCAAACTCCCATATCTCGCGAACGGATTGACCTAACCCAAAAATTCCTGTTGCATCTGAAAGTAGAAACTCGCCCGATTACAACGGTATGTGTATTTTTTCCCTAGGCCATTCCTGTTAAGCGTTTGGAGCAGAAGAATTGCGAAAAATTTTCTGCCTTCTCAACCATTTCTTGGCTTCAAACTCCCATATCTCGCGAACGGATTGTCCTAACCCAAAAATTCCTGTTTCGTCTGAAAGTAGAAACTCCCCCGATTACAACGGTATGTGTATTTTTTTCCTAGGCCATTCTGGTCGAGCGTTTGGAGCAGCAGAAGTGCGAAAAATTTGTTGGTTTCTCAACCATTTCTTAGCTTCAAACTCCCATATCTCGCGAAAGGATTGACCTAACCCAAAAATTCCTATTGCATCTGAAAGTAGAAACTCGCCCGATTACAACGGTTTGTGTATTTTTTCCCTAGGCCATTCTGGTTAAGCGTTTGGAGCAGCAGAATTGCGAAAAATTTGTTGTCTTCTCAACCATTTCTTAGGTTCAAACTCCCATATCTCGCGAACGGCTTGACCTAACCCAAAAATTCCTGTTGCATCTGAAAGTAGAAACTCGCCCGATTACAACGGTATGTGTATTTTCTCCCTAGGCCATTCTGGTTAAGCGTTTGGTTCAGCCGAATTGCGAAAAATTTGTTGTCTTCTCAACCATTTCTTGGCTTCAAACTCCCATATCTCGCGAACGGATTGACCTGACCCAAAAATTCCAATTGCATCTGAAAGTAGAAACTCGCCCGATTACAACGGTATGTGTATTTTTTCCCTAGGCCATTCCGGTTAAGCGTTTGGAGCAGCAGAATTGCGAACAATTTGTTGTCTTCTCAACCATTTCTTAGCTTCAAACTCCCATATCTCGCGAACGGATTGACATAACCCAAAAATTCCTGTTGCATCTGAAAGTAGAAACTCGCCCGATTACAACGGTATGTGTATTTTTTCCCTAGGCCATTCCTGTTAAGCGTTTGGAGCAGAAGAATTGCGAAAAATTTTTTGCCTTCTCAACCATTTCTTGGCTTCAAACTCCCATATCTCGCGAACGGATTGACCTAACTCAAAAATTCCTGTTGCGTCTGAAAGTAGAAACTGGCCCGATTACAGCGGTATGTGTATTTTTACCCTAGGCCATTCTGGTTAAGCGTTTGGAGCAGCAGAATTGCGAAAAATTTTCTGCCTTCTCAACCATTTCTTGGCTTCAAACTCCTATATCTTGCGAACGGATTGACCTCACCCAAAAATTCCTATTGCATCTGAAAGTAGAAACTAGCCCGATTACAACGGTATGTGTATTTTCTCCCTAGGCCATTCTGGTTAAGCGTTTGGAGCAGCAGAATTGCGAAAAATTTTTTGCCTTCTCAACCATTTCTTGGCTCAAACTCCCGTATCTCGCGAACGGATTGACCTAACCCAAAAATTCCAATTGCATCTGAAAGTAGAAACTAGCCCGATTACAACGGTATGTGTATTTTCTCCCTAGGCCATTCTGGTTAAGCGTTTGGAGCAGCAGAATTGCGAAAAATTTTTTGCCTTCTCAACCATTTCTTGGCTCAAACTCCCATATCTCGCGAACGGATTGACCTAACCCAAAAATTCCTGTTGCATCTGAAAGTAGAAACTCGCCCGATTACAACGGTATGTGTATTTTTTCCCTAGGCCATTCCTGTTAAGCGTTTGGAGCAGAAGAATTGCGAAAAATTTTCTGCCTTCTCAACCATTTCTTGGCTCAAACTCCCATATCTCGCGAACGGATTGACCTAACCCAAAAATTCCTGTAGCGTCTGAAAGTAGAAACTCGCCCGATTACAGCGGTATGTGTATTTTTTCCCTGGCCCATTCTGGTTGAGCGTTTGGAGCAGCAGAAGTGCGAAAAATTTGTTGTCTTCTCAACCATTTCTTAGCTTCAAACTCCCATATCTCGCGAACCGATTGACCTAACCCAAAAATTCCTGTAGCGTCTGAAAGTAGAAACTCGGCCGATTACTACGGTATGTGTATTTTCTCCCTAGGCCATTCTGGATAAGCGTTTGGAGCAGCAGAATTGCGAAAAATTTTTTGCCTTCTCAACCATTTCTTGGCCCAAACACCCATATCTCGCGAACGGATTGACCTAACCCAAAAATTCCAATTACATCTGAAAGTAGAAACTCGCCCGATTACAACGGTTTGTGTATTTTTTCCCTAGGCCATTCTGGTTAAGCGTTTGGAGCAGCAGAATTGCGAAAAATTTGTTGTCTTCTCAACCATTTCTTAGGTTCAAACTCCCATATCTCGCGAACGGATTGACCTAACCCAAAAATTCCTGTTGCATCTGAAAGTAGAAACTCGCCCGATTACAACGGTATGTGTATTTTCTCCCTAGGCCATTCTGGTTAAGCGTTTGGTTCAGCAGAATTGCGAAAAATTTGTTGTCTTCTCAACCATTTTCTTAGTTTCAATGTCCATATCTCGCGAATGGATTGACTAAACCCACAAATTCCTGCTGCGTCTGAAAGTAGAAACTAGCCGATTACAACGGTATGTGTATTTCTCTCCTAGGCCATTCTGGTTAAGAGCGTTTGGAGCAGCAGAATTGCGAAAATTTTTGCCTTCTCACCATTTTCTTGGCTTCAAACTCCCTATATCTCGCGAACGGATTGACTGACCCAAAAATTCCAATTGCATCTGAAAGTAGAAACTCGCCCGAATTACAACGGTATGTGTATTTTTTCCTAGGCCATTCCGGTTAAGCGTTTGGAGCAGCAGATTGCGAAAATTTGTTGTCTTCTCAACCATTTCTTAGCTTCAAACTCCCATATCTCGCGAACTGATTGACATAACCCAAAAATTCCTGTTGCAAATCTGAAAGTAGAAACTCGCCCGATTACAACGGTATGTGTATTTTTTCCCTAGGCCATTCCTGTTAGCGTTTGGAGCAGAAGAATTGCGAAAAATTTTTTGCCTCCTCAACCATTTCTTGGCTTCAAACTCCCATATCTCGCGAACGGATTGACCTAACTCAAAATTCCTGTTGCGTCTGAAAGTAGAAACTGGCCCGAATACAGCGGTATGTGTATTTTTTACCCTAGGCCATTCTGGTTAAGCGTTGGAGCAGCAGAATTGCGAAAAATTTTCTGCCTTCTCAACCATTTCTTGGCTTCAAACTCCCATATCTTGCGAACGGATTGACCTCACCCAAAAATTCCAATTGCATCTGAAAGTAGAAACTCGCCCGATTACAACGGTATGTGTATTTTTTCCCTAGGCCATTCCGGTTAAGCGTTTGGAGCAGCAGAATTGCGAAAAATTTGTTGTCTTCTCAACCATTTCTTAGCTTCAAACTCCCATATCTCGCGAACGGATTGACCTAACCCAAAAATTCCTGTTGCATCTGAAAGTAGAAACTCGCCCGATTACAACGGTATGTGTATTTTTTCCCTAGGCCATTCCTGTTAAGCGTTTGGAGCAGAAGAATTGCGAAAAATTTTCTGCCTTCTCAACCATTTCTTGGCTTCAAACTCCCATATCTCGCGAACGGATTGTCCTAACCCAAAAATTCCTGTTGCATCTGAAAGTAGAAACTCGCCCGATTACAACGGTATGTGTATTTTCTCCCTAGGCCATTCTGGTTAAGCGTTTGGTTCAGCCGAATTGCGAAAAATTTGTTGTCTTCTCAACCATTTCTTGGCTTCAAACTCCCATATCTCGCGAACGGATTGACCTGACCCAAAAATTCCAATTGCATCTGAAAGTAGAAACTCGCCCGATTACAACGGTATGTGTATTTTTTCCCTAGGCCATTCCGGTTAAGCGTTTGGAGCAGCAGAATTGCGAACAATTTGTTGTCTTCTCAACCATTTCTTAGCTTCAAACTCCCATATCTCGCGAACGGATTGACATAACCCAAAAATTCCTGTTGCATCTGAAAGTAGAAACTCGCCCGATTACAACGGTATGTGTATTTTTTCCCTAGGCCATTCCTGTTAAGCGTTTGGAGCAGAAGAATTGCGAAAAATTTTTTGCCTTCTCAACCATTTCTTGGCTTCAAACTCCCATATCTCGCGAACGGATTGACCTAACTCAAAAATTCCTGTTGCGTCTGAAAGTAGAAACTGGCCCGATTACAGCGGTATGTGTATTTTTACCCTAGGCCATTCTGGTTAAGCGTTTGGAGCAGCAGAATTGCGAAAAATTTTCTGCCTTCTCAACCATTTCTTGGCTTCAAACTCCTATATCTTGCGAACGGATTGACCTCACCCAAAAATTCCTATTGCATCTGAAAGTAGAAACTAGCCCGATTACAACGGTATGTGTATTTTCTCCCTAGGCCATTCTGGTTAAGCGTTTGGAGCAGCAGAATTGCGAAAAATTTTTTGCCTTCTCAACCATTTCTTGGCTCAAACTCCCGTATCTCGCGAACGGATTGACCTAACCCAAAAATTCCAATTGCATCTGAAAGTAGAAACTAGCCCGATTACAACGGTATGTGTATTTTCTCCCTAGGCCATTCTGGTTAAGCGTTTGGAGCAGCAGAATTGCGAAAAATTTTTTGCCTTCTCAACCATTTCTTGGCTCAAACTCCCATATCTCGCGAACGGATTGACCTAACCCAAAAATTCCTGTTGCATCTGAAAGTAGAAACTCGCCCGATTACAACGGTATGTGTATTTTTTCCCTAGGCCATTCCTGTTAAGCGTTTGGAGCAGAAGAATTGCGAAAAATTTTCTGCCTTCTCAACCATTTCTTGGCTCAAACTCCCATATCTCGCGAACGGATTGACCTAACCCAAAAATTCCTGTAGCGTCTGAAAGTAGAAACTCGCCCGATTACAGCGGTATGTGTATTTTTTCCCTGGCCCATTCTGGTTGAGCGTTTGGAGCAGCAGAAGTGCGAAAAATTTGTTGTCTTCTCAACCATTTCTTAGCTTCAAACTCCCATATCTCGCGAACCGATTGACCTAACCCAAAAATTCCTGTAGCGTCTGAAAGTAGAAACTCGGCCGATTACTACGGTATGTGTATTTTCTCCCTAGGCCATTCTGGATAAGCGTTTGGAGCAGCAGAATTGCGAAAAATTTTTTGCCTTCTCAACCATTTCTTGGCCCAAACACCCATATCTCGCGAACGGATTGACCTAACCCAAAAATTCCAATTACATCTGAAAGTAGAAACTCGCCCGATTACAACGGTTTGTGTATTTTTTCCCTAGGCCATTCTGGTTAAGCGTTTGGAGCAGCAGAATTGCGAAAAATTTGTTGTCTTCTCAACCATTTCTTAGGTTCAAACTCCCATATCTCGCGAACGGATTGACCTAACCCAAAAATTCCTGTTGCATCTGAAAGTAGAAACTCGCCCGATTACAACGGTATGTGTATTTTCTCCCTAGGCCATTCTGGTTAAGCGTTTGGTTCAGCAGAATTGCGAAAAATTTGTTGTCTTCTCAACCATTTCTTAGTTTCAATGTCCCATATCTCGCGAATGGATTGACTAAACCCACAAATTCCTGCTGCGTCTGAAAGTAGAAACTAGCCCGATTACAACGGTATGTGTATTTTCTCCCTAGGCCATTCTGGTTAAGCGTTTGGAGCAGCAGAATTGCGAAAAATTTTTTGCCTTCTCAACCATTTCTTGGCTTCAAACTCCCATATCTCGCGAACGGATTGACCTGACCCAAAAATTCCAATTGCATCTGAAAGTAGAAACTCGCCCGATTACAACGGTATGTGTATTTTTTCCCTAGGCCATTCCGGTTAAGCGTTTGGAGCAGCAGAATTGCGAAAAATTTGTTGTCTTCTCAACCATTTCTTAGCTTCAAACTCCCATATCTCGCGAACGGATTGACATAACCCAAAAATTCCTGTTGCATCTGAAAGTAGAAACTCGCCCGATTACAACGGTATGTGTATTTTTTCCCTAGGCCATTCCTGTTAAGCGTTTGGAGCAGAAGAATTGCGAAAAATTTTTTGCCTCCTCAACCATTTCTTGGCTTCAAACTCCCATATCTCGCGAACGGATTGACCTAACTCAAAAATTCCTGTTGCGTCTGAAAGTAGAAACTGGCCCGATTACAGCGGTATGTGTATTTTTACCCTAGGCCATTCTGGTTAAGCGTTTGGAGCAGCAGAATTGCGAAAAATTTTCTGCCTTCTCAACCATTTCTTGGCTTCAAACTCCCATATCTTGCGAACGGATTGACCTCACCCAAAAATTCCAATTGCATCTGAAAGTAGAAACTCGCCCGATTACAACGGTATGTGTATTTTTTCCCTAGGCCATTCCGGTTAAGCGTTTGGAGCAGCAGAATTGCGAAAAATTTGTTGTCTTCTCAACCATTTCTTAGCTTCAAACTCCCATATCTCGCGAACGGATTGACCTAACCCAAAAATTCCTGTTGCATCTGAAAGTAGAAACTCGCCCGATTACAACGGTATGTGTATTTTTTCCCTAGGCCATTCCTGTTAAGCGTTTGGAGCAGAAGAATTGCGAAAAATTTTCTGCCTTCTCAACCATTTCTTGGCTTCAAACTCCCATATCTCGCGAACGGATTGTCCTAACCCAAAAATTCCTGTTTCGTCTGAAAGTAGAAACTCCCCCGATTACAACGGTATGTGTATTTTTTTCCTAGGCCATTCTGGTTGAGCGTTTGGAGCAGCAGAAGTGCGAACAATTTGTTGGTTTCTCAACCATTTCTTAGCTTCAAACTCCCATATCTCGCGAAAGGAATGACCTAACCCAAAAATTCCTATTGCATCTGAAAGTAGAAACTCGCCCGATTACAACGGTTTGTGTATTTTTTCCCTAGGCCATTCTGGTTAAGCGTTTGGAGCAGCAGAATTGCGAAAAATTTGTTGTCTTCTCAACCATTTCTTAGGTTCAAACTCCCATATCTCGCGAACGGATTGACCTAACCCAAAAATTCCTGTTGCATCTGAAAGTAGAAACTCGCCCGATTACAACGGTATGTGTATTTTCTCCCTAGGCCATTCTGGTTAAGCGTTTGGAGCAGCAGAATTGCGAAAAATTTTTTGCCTTCTCAACCATTTCTTGGCTTCAAACTCCCATATCTCGCGAACGGATTGACCTGACCCAAAAATTCCAATTGCATCTGAAAGTAGAAACTCGCCCGATTACAACGGTATGTGTATTTTTTCCCTAGGCCATTCCGGTTAAGCGTTTGGAGCAGCAGAATTGCGAAAAATTTGTTGTCTTCTCAACCATTTCTTAGCTTCAAACTCCCATATCTCGCGAACGGATTGACATAACCCAAAAATTCCTGTTGCATCTGAAAGTAGAAACTCGCCCGATTACAACGGTATGTGTATTTTTTCCCTAGGCCATTCCTGTTAAGCGTTTGGAGCAGAAGAATTGCGAAAAATTTTTTGCCTCCTCAACCATTTCTTGGCTTCAAACTCCCATATCTCGCGAACGGATTGACCTAACTCAAAAATTCCTGTTGCGTCTGAAAGTAGAAACTGGCCCGATTACAGCGGTATGTGTATTTTTACCCTAGGCCATTCTGGTTAAGCGTTTGGAGCAGCAGAATTGCGAAAAATTTTCTGCCTTCTCAACCATTTCTTGGCTTCAAACTCCCATATCTTGCGAACGGATTGACCTCACCCAAAAATTCCAATTGCATCTGAAAGTAGAAACTCGCCCGATTACAACGGTATGTGTATTTTTTCCCTAGGCCATTCCGGTTAAGCGTTTGGAGCAGCAGAATTGCGAAAAATTTGTTGTCTTCTCAACCATTTCTTAGCTTCAAACTCCCATATCTCGCGAACGGATTGACCTAACCCAAAAATTCCTGTTGCATCTGAAAGTAGAAACTCGCCCGATTACAACGGTATGTGTATTTTTTCCCTAGGCCATTCCTGTTAAGCGTTTGGAGCAGAAGAATTGCGAAAAATTTTCTGCCTTCTCAACCATTTCTTGGCTTCAAACTCCCATATCTCGCGAACGGATTGTCCTAACCCAAAAATTCCTGTTTCGTCTGAAAGTAGAAACTCCCCCGATTACAACGGTATGTGTATTTTTTTCCTAGGCCATTCTGGTTGAGCGTTTGGAGCAGCAGAAGTGCGAACAATTTGTTGGTTTCTCAACCATTTCTTAGCTTCAAACTCCCATATCTCGCGAAAGGAATGACCTAACCCAAAAATTCCTATTGCATCTGAAAGTAGAAACTCGCCCGATTACAACGGTTTGTGTATTTTTTCCCTAGGCCATTCTGGTTAAGCGTTTGGAGCAGCAGAATTGCGAAAAATTTGTTGTCTTCTCAACCATTTCTTAGGTTCAAACTCCCATATCTCGCGAACGGATTGACCTAACCCAAAAATTCCTGTTGCATCTGAAAGTAGAAACTCGCCCGATTACAACGGTATGTGTATTTTCTCCCTAGGCCATTCTGGTTAAGCGTTTGGAGCAGCAGAATTGCGAAAAATTTTTTGCCTTCTCAACCATTTCTTGGCTTCAAACTCCCATATCTCGCGAACGGATTGACCTAACTCAAAAATTCCTGTTGCGTCTGAAAGTAGAAACTGGCCCGATTACAGCGGTATGTGTATTTTTACCCTAGGCCATTCTGGTTAAGCGTTTGGAGCAGCAGAATTGCGAAAAATTTTCTGCCTTCTCAACCATTTCTTGGCTTCAAACTCCCATATCTTGCGAACGGATTGACCTCACCCAAAAATTCCAATTGCATCTGAAAGTAGAAACTCGCCCGATTACAACGGTATGTGTATTTTTTCCCTAGGCCATTCCGGTTAAGCGTTTGGAGCAGCAGAATTGCGAAAAATTTGTTGTCTTCTCAACCATTTCTTAGCTTCAAACTCCCATATCTCGCGAACGGATTGACCTAACCCAAAAATTCCTGTTGCATCTGAAAGTAGAAACTCGCCCGATTACAACGGTATGTGTATTTTTTCCCTAGGCCATTCCTGTTAAGCGTTTGGAGCAGAAGAATTGCGAAAAATTTTCTGCCTTCTCAACCATTTCTTGGCTTCAAACTCCCATATCTCGCGAACGGATTGTCCTAACCCAAAAATTCCTGTTTCGTCTGAAAGTAGAAACTCCCCCGATTACAACGGTATGTGTATTTTTTTCCTAGGCCATTCTGGTTGAGCGTTTGGAGCAGCAGAAGTGCGAACAATTTGTTGGTTTCTCAACCATTTCTTAGCTTCAAACTCCCATATCTCGCGAAAGGAATGACCTAACCCAAAAATTCCTATTGCATCTGAAAGTAGAAACTCGCCCGATTACAACGGTTTGTGTATTTTTTCCCTAGGCCATTCTGGTTAAGCGTTTGGAGCAGCAGAATTGCGAAAAATTTGTTGTCTTCTCAACCATTTCTTAGGTTCAAACTCCCATATCTCGCGAACGGATTGACCTAACCCAAAAATTCCTGTTGCATCTGAAAGTAGAAACTCGCCCGATTACAACGGTATGTGTATTTTCTCCCTAGGCCATTCTGGTTAAGCGTTTGGAGCAGCAGAATTGCGAAAAATTTTTTGCCTTCTCAACCATTTCTTGGCTTCAAACTCCCATATCTCGCGAACGGATTGACCTAACTCAAAAATTCCTGTTGCGTCTGAAAGTAGAAACTGGCCCGATTACAGCGGTATGTGTATTTTTACCCTAGGCCATTCTGGTTAAGCGTTTGGAGCAGCAGAATTGCGAAAAATTTTCTGCCTTCTCAACCATTTCTTGGCTTCAAACTCCCATATCTTGCGAACGGATTGACCTCACCCAAAAATTCCAATTGCATCTGAAAGTAGAAACTCGCCCGATTACAACGGTATGTGTATTTTTTCCCTAGGCCATTCCGGTTAAGCGTTTGGAGCAGCAGAATTGCGAAAAATTTGTTGTCTTCTCAACCATTTCTTAGCTTCAAACTCCCATATCTCGCGAACGGATTGACCTAACCCAAAAATTCCTGTTGCATCTGAAAGTAGAAACTCGCCCGATTACAACGGTATGTGTATTTTTTCCCTAGGCCATTCCTGTTAAGCGTTTGGAGCAGAAGAATTGCGAAAAATTTTCTGCCTTCTCAACCATTTCTTGGCTTCAAACTCCCATATCTCGCGAACGGATTGTCCTAACCCAAAAATTCCTGTTTCGTCTGAAAGTAGAAACTCCCCCGATTACAACGGTATGTGTATTTTTTTCCTAGGCCATTCTGGTTGAGCGTTTGGAGCAGCAGAAGTGCGAACAATTTGTTGGTTTCTCAACCATTTCTTAGCTTCAAACTCCCATATCTCGCGAAAGGAATGACCTAACCCAAAAATTCCTATTGCATCTGAAAGTAGAAACTCGCCCGATTACAACGGTTTGTGTATTTTTTCCCTAGGCCATTCTGGTTAAGCGTTTGGAGCAGCAGAATTGCGAAAAATTTGTTGTCTTCTCAACCATTTCTTAGGTTCAAACTCCCATATCTCGCGAACGGATTGACCTAACCCAAAAATTCCTGTTGCATCTGAAAGTAGAAACTCGCCCGATTACAACGGTATGTGTATTTTCTCCCTAGGCCATTCTGGTTAAGCGTTTGGAGCAGCAGAATTGCGAAAAATTTTTTGCCTTCTCAACCATTTCTTGGCTTCAAACTCCCATATCTCGCGAACGGATTGACCTAACTCAAAAATTCCTGTTGCGTCTGAAAGTAGAAACTGGCCCGATTACAGCGGTATGTGTATTTTTACCCTAGGCCATTCTGGTTAAGCGTTTGGAGCAGCAGAATTGCGAAAAATTTTCTGCCTTCTCAACCATTTCTTGGCTTCAAACTCCCATATCTTGCGAACGGATTGACCTCACCCAAAAATTCCAATTGCATCTGAAAGTAGAAACTCGCCCGATTACAACGGTATGTGTATTTTTTCCCTAGGCCATTCCGGTTAAGCGTTTGGAGCAGCAGAATTGCGAAAAATTTGTTGTCTTCTCAACCATTTCTTAGCTTCAAACTCCCATATCTCGCGAACGGATTGACCTAACCCAAAAATTCCTGTTGCATCTGAAAGTAGAAACTCGCCCGATTACAACGGTATGTGTATTTTTTCCCTAGGCCATTCCTGTTAAGCGTTTGGAGCAGAAGAATTGCGAAAAATTTTCTGCCTTCTCAACCATTTCTTGGCTTCAAACTCCCATATCTCGCGAACGGATTGTCCTAACCCAAAAATTCCTGTTTCGTCTGAAAGTAGAAACTCCCCCGATTACAACGGTATGTGTATTTTTTTCCTAGGCCATTCTGGTTGAGCGTTTGGAGCAGCAGAAGTGCGAAAAATTTGTTGGTTTCTCAACCATTTCTTAGCTTCAAACTCCCATATCTCGCGAAAGGATTGACCTAACCCAAAAATTCCTATTGCATCTGAAAGTAGAAACTCGCCCGATTACAACGGTTTGTGTATTTTTTCCCTAGGCCATTCTGGTTAAGCGTTTGGAGCAGCAGAATTGCGAAAAATTTGTTGTCTTCTCAACCATTTCTTAGGTTCAAACTCCCATATCTTGCGAACGGATTGACCTCACCCAAAAATTCCTATTGCATCTGAAAGTAGAAACTAGCCCGATTACAACGGTATGTGTATTTTCTCCCTAGGCCATTCTGGTTAAGCGTTTGGAGCAGCAGAATTGCGAAAAATTTTTTGCCTTCTCAACCATTTCTTGGCCCAAACTCCCATATCTCGCGAACGGATTGACCTAACCCAAAAATTCCTGTTGCATCTGAAAGTAGAAACTCGCCCGATTACAACGGTATGTGTATTTTTTCCCTAGGCCATTCTAGTTAAGCGTTTGGAGCAGAAGAATTGCGAAAAATTTTCTGCCTTCTCAACCATTTCTTGGCTTCAAACTCCCATATCTCGCGAACGGATTGTCATAACCCAAAAATTCCTGTTTCGTCTGAAAGTAGAAACTCCCCCGATTACAACGGTATGTGTATTTTCTCCCTAGGCCATTCTGGTTAAGCGTTTGGAGCAGCAGAATTGCGAAAAATTTTTTGCCTTCTCAACCATTTCTTGCCCCAAACTCCCATATCTCGCGAACGGATTGACCTAACCCAAAAATTCCTGTTGCATCTGAAAGTAGAAACTCGCCCGATTACAACGGTATGTGTATTTTCTCCCTAGCCCATTCTTGTTAAGCGTTTGGTTCAGCAGAATTGCGAAAAATTTTTTGCCTTCTCAACCATTTCTTGGCTTCAAACTCCCATATCTCGCGAACGGATTGACCTGACCCAAAAATTCCAATTGCATCTGAAAGTAGAAACTCGCCCGATTACAACGGTATGTGTATTTTTTCCCTAGGCCATTCCGGTTAAGCGTTTGGAGCAGCAGAATTGCGAAAAATTTGTTGTCTTCTCAACCATTTCTTAGCTTCAAACTCCCATATCTCGCGAACGGATTGACATAACCCAAAAATTCCTGTTGCATCTGAAAGTAGAAACTCGCCCGATTACAACGGTATGTGTATTTTTTCCCTAGGCCATTCCTGTTAAGCGTTTGGAGCAGAAGAATTGCGAAAAATTTTTTGCCTCCTCAACCATTTCTTGGCTTCAAACTCCCATATCTCGCGAACGGATTGACCTAACTCAAAAATTCCTGTTGCGTCTGAAAGTAGAAACTGGCCCGATTACAGCGGTATGTGTATTTTTACCCTAGGCCATTCTGGTTAAGCGTTTGGAGCAGCAGAATTGCGAAAAATTTTCTGCCTTCTCAACCATTTCTTGGCTTCAAACTCCCATATCTTGCGAACGGATTGACCTCACCCAAAAATTCCAATTGCATCTGAAAGTAGAAACTCGCCCGATTACAACGGTATGTGTATTTTTTCCCTAGGCCATTCCGGTTAAGCGTTTGGAGCAGCAGAATTGCGAAAAATTTGTTGTCTTCTCAACCATTTCTTAGCTTCAAACTCCCATATCTCGCGAACGGATTGACCTAACCCAAAAATTCCTGTTGCATCTGAAAGTAGAAACTCGCCCGATTACAACGGTATGTGTATTTTTTCCCTAGGCCATTCCTGTTAAGCGTTTGGAGCAGAAGAATTGCGAAAAATTTTCTGCCTTCTCAACCATTTCTTGGCTTCAAACTCCCATATCTCGCGAACGGATTGTCCTAACCCAAAAATTCCTGTTTCGTCTGAAAGTAGAAACTCCCCCGATTACAACGGTATGTGTATTTTTTTCCTAGGCCATTCTGGTTGAGCGTTTGGAGCAGCAGAAGTGCGAACAATTTGTTGGTTTCTCAACCATTTCTTAGCTTCAAACTCCCATATCTCGCGAAAGGAATGACCTAACCCAAAAATTCCTATTGCATCTGAAAGTAGAAACTCGCCCGATTACAACGGTTTGTGTATTTTTTCCCTAGGCCATTCTGGTTAAGCGTTTGGAGCAGCAGAATTGCGAAAAATTTGTTGTCTTCTCAACCATTTCTTAGGTTCAAACTCCCATATCTCGCGAACGGATTGACCTAACCCAAAAATTCCTGTTGCATCTGAAAGTAGAAACTCGCCCGATTACAACGGTATGTGTATTTTCTCCCTAGGCCATTCTGGTTAAGCGTTTGGAGCAGCAGAATTGCGAAAAATTTTTTGCCTTCTCAACCATTTCTTGGCTTCAAACTCCCATATCTCGCGAACGGATTGACCTAACTCAAAAATTCCTGTTGCGTCTGAAAGTAGAAACTGGCCCGATTACAGCGGTATGTGTATTTTTACCCTAGGCCATTCTGGTTAAGCGTTTGGAGCAGCAGAATTGCGAAAAATTTTCTGCCTTCTCAACCATTTCTTGGCTTCAAACTCCCATATCTTGCGAACGGATTGACCTCACCCAAAAATTCCAATTGCATCTGAAAGTAGAAACTCGCCCGATTACAACGGTATGTGTATTTTTTCCCTAGGCCATTCCGGTTAAGCGTTTGGAGCAGCAGAATTGCGAAAAATTTGTTGTCTTCTCAACCATTTCTTAGCTTCAAACTCCCATATCTCGCGAACGGATTGACCTAACCCAAAAATTCCTGTTGCATCTGAAAGTAGAAACTCGCCCGATTACAACGGTATGTGTATTTTTTCCCTAGGCCATTCCTGTTAAGCGTTTGGAGCAGAAGAATTGCGAAAAATTTTCTGCCTTCTCAACCATTTCTTGGCTTCAAACTCCCATATCTCGCGAACGGATTGTCCTAACCCAAAAATTCCTGTTTCGTCTGAAAGTAGAAACTCCCCCGATTACAACGGTATGTGTATTTTTTTCCTAGGCCATTCTGGTTGAGCGTTTGGAGCAGCAGAAGTGCGAAAAATTTGTTGGTTTCTCAACCATTTCTTAGCTTCAAACTCCCATATCTCGCGAAAGGATTGACCTAACCCAAAAATTCCTATTGCATCTGAAAGTAGAAACTCGCCCGATTACAACGGTTTGTGTATTTTTTCCCTAGGCCATTCTGGTTAAGCGTTTGGAGCAGCAGAATTGCGAAAAATTTGTTGTCTTCTCAACCATTTCTTAGGTTCAAACTCCCATATCTTGCGAACGGATTGACCTCACCCAAAAATTCCTATTGCATCTGAAAGTAGAAACTAGCCCGATTACAACGGTATGTGTATTTTCTCCCTAGGCCATTCTGGTTAAGCGTTTGGAGCAGCAGAATTGCGAAAAATTTTTTGCCTTCTCAACCATTTCTTGGCCCAAACTCCCATATCTCGCGAACGGATTGACCTAACCCAAAAATTCCTGTTGCATCTGAAAGTAGAAACTCGCCCGATTACAACGGTATGTGTATTTTTTCCCTAGGCCATTCTAGTTAAGCGTTTGGAGCAGAAGAATTGCGAAAAATTTTCTGCCTTCTCAACCATTTCTTGGCTTCAAACTCCCATATCTCGCGAACGGATTGTCATAACCCAAAAATTCCTGTTTCGTCTGAAAGTAGAAACTCCCCCGATTACAACGGTATGTGTATTTTCTCCCTAGGCCATTCTGGTTAAGCGTTTGGAGCAGCAGAATTGCGAAAAATTTTTTGCCTTCTCAACCATTTCTTGCCCCAAACTCCCATATCTCGCGAACGGATTGACCTAACCCAAAAATTCCTGTTGCATCTGAAAGTAGAAACTCGCCCGATTACAACGGTATGTGTATTTTCTCCCTAGCCCATTCTTGTTAAGCGTTTGGTTCAGCAGAATTGCGAAAAATTTGTTGTCTTCTCAACCATTTCTTAGCTTCAAACTCCCATATCTCGCGAACCGATTGACCTAACCCAAAAATTCCTGTAGCGTCTGAAAGTAGAAACTCGGCCGATTACTACGGTATGTGTATTTTTTCCCTAGCCCACTCTGGTCAAGCGTTTGGAGCAGCAGAATTGCGAAAAATTTGTTTTCTTCTCAACCATTTCTTGGCTTCAAACTCCCATATCTCGCGATAGGATTGACTAAACCCACAAATTCCTGCTGCGTCTGAAAGTAGAAACTAGCCCGATTACAACGGTATGTGTATTTTCTCCCTAGGCCATTCTGGTTAAGCGTTTGGAGCAGCAGAATTGCGAAAAATTTTTTGCCTTCTCAACCATTTCTTGGCTCAAACTCCCATATCTCGCGAACGGATTGACCTGACCCAAAAATTCCAATTGCATCTGAAAGTAGAAACTCGCCCGATTACAACGGTATGTGTATTTTTTCCCTAGGCCATTCCGGTTAAGCGTTTGGAGCAGCAGAATTGCGAAAAATTTGTTGTCTTCTCAACCATTTCTTAGCTTCAAACTCCCATATCTCGCGAACGGATTGACATAACCCAAAAATTCCTGTTGCATCTGAAAGTAGAAACTCGCCCGATTACAACGGTATGTGTATTTTCTCCCTAGGCCATTCTGGTTAAGCGTTTGGAGCAGCAGAATTGCGAAAAATTTTTTGCCTTCTCAACCATTTCTTGCCCCAAACTCCCATATCTCGCGAACGGATTGACCTAACCCAAAAATTCCTGTTGCATCTGAAAGTAGAAACTCGCCCGATTACAACGGTATGTGTATTTTCTCCCTAGCCCATTCTTGTTAAGCGTTTGGTTCAGCAGAATTGCGAAAAATTTGTTGTCTTCTCAACCATTTCTTAGCTTCAAACTCCCATATCTCGCGAACCGATTGACCTAACCCAAAAATTCCTGTAGCGTCTGAAAGTAGAAACTCGGCCGATTACTACGGTATGTGTATTTTTTCCCTAGCCCACTCTGGTCAAGCGTTTGGAGCAGCAGAATTGCGAAAAATTTGTTTTCTTCTCAACCATTTCTTGGCTTCAAACTCCCATATCTCGCGATAGGATTGACCTAACCAAAAAATTCCTATTGCATCTAAAAGTAGAAACTCGCCCGATTACAACGGTATGTGTATTTTTTCCCTAGGCCATTCTGGTTAGGCGTTTGGAGCAGCAGAATTGCGAAAAATTTTTTGCCTTCTCAACCATTTCTTGGCTTCAAACTCCCATATCTCGCGAACGGATTGACCTAACTCAAAAATTCCTGTTGCGTCTGAAAGTAGAAACTCGCCCGATTACAGCGGTATGTGTATTTTTACCCTAGGCCATTCTGGTTAAGCGTTTGGAGCAGCAGAATTGCGAAAAAATTTTTGCCTTCTCAACCATTTCTTGGCTTCAAACTCCCATAATTCGCGAACGGATTGACATAACCCAAAAATTCCTGTTGCGACTGAAAGTAGAAACTCGCCCGATTACAACGGTAGGTGAATTTTTTCCCTAGGCCATTCTGGTTAAGCGTTTGGAGCAGCAGAATTGCGAAAAATTTTTGGCCTGATCAACCACTTCTTGGCTTCAAACTCGCATATCTCGCGAACGGATTGACCTAACCCAAAAATTCCTATTTCATCTGAAAGTAGAATCTCGCCCGATTACAACGGTATGTGTATTTTTTCCCTAGGGCATTCCGGTTAAACGTTTGGAGCAGCAGAAGTGCGAAAAATTTTTGGTCTTCTCAACCACTTCTTGGCTTCAAACTCCCATAATTCGCGAACGGATTGACATAACCCAAAAATTCCTGTTGCGACTGGAAGTAGAAACTCGCCCGATTACAACGGTATGTGTATTTTTTCCCTAGGCTATTCTGGTTAAGCGTTTGGAGCAGCAGAATTGCGAAAAATTTTTTGCCTTCTCAACCATTTCTTAGCTTCAAACTCGCATATCTCGCGAACGGATTGACCTAACCCAAAAATTCCTATTTCATCTGAAAGTAGAATCTCGCCCGATTACAACGGTATGTGTATTTTTTCCCTAGGGCATTCTGGTTAAACGTTTGGAGCAGCAGAAGTGCGAAAAATTTTTTGCCTTCTCAACCATTTCTTGGCTTCAAACTCCCATATCTCGCGAACGGATTGACCTAACCCAAAAATTCCTATGGCATCTGAAAGTAGAAGCTCGCCCGATTACAACGGTATGTGTATTTTTTCCCTAGGCCATTCTGGTTAAGCGTTTGGAGCAGCAGAATTGCGAAAAATTTCTTCCCTTCTCAACCATTTCTTGGCTTCAAACTCCCATATCTCGCGAACGGATTGACCTAACCCAAAAATTCCTATTGCGTCTGAAAGTAGAAACTCGCCCGATTACAACGGTATGTTTATTTTTTCCCTAGGCCATTCTGGTTAAGCTTTTGGAGCAGCAAAATTGCGAAAAATTTTTTGACTTCTCAACCATTTCTTGGCTTCAAACTCCCATAATTCGCGAACGGATTGACATAACCCAAAAATTCCTGTTGCGACTGAAAGTAGAAACTCGCCCGATTACAACGGTATGTGTATTTTTTCCCTAGGCCATTCTGGTTAAGCATTTGGAGCAGCAGAATTGCGAAAAATTTTTTCCCTTCTCAACCATTTCTTGGCTTCAAACTCCCATATCTCGCGAACGGATTGACCTAACCCAAAAACTCCTATTGCGTCTGAAAGTAGAATCTCGCCCGATTACAACGGTATGTGTATTTTTTCCCTAGGCCATTCTGGTTAAACGTTTGGAGCAGCAGAAGTGCGAAAAATTTTATGCCTTCTCAACCATCTCTTGGCTTCAAACTCCCATAATTCGCGAACGGATTGACAGAACCCAAAAATTCCTGTTGCGACTGAAAGTAGAAACTCGCCCGATTTCAACGGTATGTGTATTTTTTGCCTAGGCCATTCTGGTTAAGCGTTTGGAGCAGCAGAATTGCAAAAAATTTTTGGTCTTCTCAACCACTTCTTGGCTTCAAACTCCCATAATTCGCGAACGGATTGACATAACCCAAAAATTCCTGTTGCGACTGGAAGTAGAAACTCGCCCGATTACAACGGTATGTGTATTTTTTCCCTAGGCCATTCTGGTTAAGCGTTTGGAGCAGCAGAATTGCGAAAAATTTTTTGCCTTCTCAACCATTTCTTAGCTTCAAACTCGCATATCTCGCGAACGGATTGACCTAACCCAAAAATTCCTATTTCATCTGAAAGTAGAATCTCGCCCGATTACAACGGTATGTGTATTTTTTCCCTAGGGCATTCTGGTTAAACGTTTGGAGCAGCAGAAGTGCGAAAAATTTTTTGCCTTCTCAACCATTTCTTGGCTTCAAACTCCCATATGTCGCGAACGGATTGACCTTACCCAAAAATTCCTATTGCATCTGAAAGTAGAAGCTCGCCCGATTACAACCGTATGTGTATTTTTTCCCTAGGCCATTCTGGTTAAGCGTTTCGAGCAGCCGAATTGCCAAAAATTTTTTGCCTTCTCAACCATTTCTTAGCTTCAAACACCCATATCTCGCGAACGGATTGACCTAACCCAAAAATTCCTATTGCATCTGAAAGTAGAATCTCGCCCGATTACAACGGTATGTATATTTTTTCCCTAGGCCATTCTGGTTAAGCGTTTGGTGCAGCAGAAGTGCGAAAAATTTTTTGCCTTCTCAACCATTTCTTGGCTTCAAACTCCCATATCTCGCGAACGGATTGACCTAACCCAAAAATTCCTATGGCATCTGAAAGTAGAAGCTCGCCCGATTACAACGGTATGTGTATTTTTTCCCTAGGCCATTCTGGTTAAGCGTTTGGAGCAGCAGAATTGCGAAAAATTTCTTCCCTTCTCAACCATTTCTTGGCTTCAAACTCCCATATCTCGCGAACGGATTGACCTAACCCAAAGTTCCTATTGCGTCTGAAAGTAGAAACTCGCCCGATTACAACGGTATGTTTATTTTTTCCCTAGGCCATTCTGGTTAAGCGTTTGGAGCAGCAAAATTGCGAAAAATTTTTTGCCTTCTCAACCATTTCTTGGCTTCAAACTCCCATAATTCGCGAACGGATTGACATAACCCAAAAATTCCTGTTGCGACTGAAAGTAGAAACTCGCCCGATTACAACGGTATGTGTATTTTTTCCCTAGGCCATTCTGGTTAAGCGTTTCGAGCAGCCGAATTGCCAAAAATTTTTTGCTTTCTCAACCATTTCTTAGCTTCAAACTCCCATATCTCGCGAACGGATTGACCTAACCCAAAAATTCCTATTGCATCTGAAAGTAGAATCCCGCCCGATTACAACGGTATGTGTATCTTTTCCCTAGGCCATTCTGGTTAAGCGTTTGGAGCAGCAGAAGTGCGAAAAATTTTTTGCCTTCTCAACCATTTCTTGGCTTCAAACTCCCATATCTCGCGAACGGATAGACTTAACCCAAAAATTCCTATGGCATCTGAAAGTAGAAGCTCGCCCGATTACAACGGTATGTGTATTTTTTCCCTAGGCCATTCTGGTTAAGCGTTTGGAGCAGCAGAATTGCGAAAAATTTCTTCCCTTCTCAACCATTTCTTGGCTTCAAACTCCCATATCTCGCGAACGGATTGACCTAACCCAAAAATTCCTGTAGCGTCTGAAAGTAGAAACTCGCCCGATTACAGCGGTATGTGTATTTTTTCCCTGGCCCATTCTGGTTGAGCGTTTGGAGCAGCAGAAGTGCGAAAAATTTGTTGTCTTCTCAACCATTTCTTAGCTTCAAACTCCCATATCTCGCGAACCGATTGACCTAACCCAAAAATTCCTGTAGCGTCTGAAAGTAGAAACTCGGCCGATTACTACGGTATGTGTATTTTCTCCCTAGGCCATTCTGGATAAGCGTTTGGAGCAGCAGAATTGCGAAAAATTTTTTGCCTTCTCAACCATTTCTTGGCCCAAACACCCATATCTCGCGAACGGATTGACCTAACCCAAAAATTCCAATTGCATCTGAAAGTAGAAACTCGCCCGATTACAACGGTTTGTGTATTTTTTCCCTAGGCCATTCTGGTTAAGCGTTTGGAGCAGCAGAATTGCGAAAAATTTTTTGCCTTCTCAACCATTTCTTGGCTTCAAACTCCCATATCTCCCGAACGGATTGACCTAACCCAAAAATTCCTGTAGCGTCTGAAAGTAGAAACTCGCCCGATTACAGCGGTATGTGTATTTTTTCCCTGGCCCATTCTGGTTGAGCGTTTGGAGCAGCAGAAGTGCGAAAAATTTGTTGTCTTCTCAACCATTTCTTAGCTTCAAACTCCCATATCTCGCGAACCGATTGACCTAACCCAAAAATTCCTGTAGCGTCTGAAAGTAGAAACTCGCCCGATTACAGCGGTATGTGTATTTTTACCCTAGGCCATTCTGGTTAAGCGTTTGGAGCAGCAGAATTGCGAAAAATTTTTTGCCTTCTCAACCATTTCTTGGCGTCAAACTCCCATATCTCGCGAACGGATTGACCTCACCCAAAAATTCCTATTGCATCTGAAAGTAGAAACTAGCCCGATTACAACGGTATGTGTATTTTCTCCCTAGGCCATTCTGGTTAAGCGTTTGGAGCAGCAGAATTGCGAAAAATTTTTTGCCTTCTCAACCATTTCTTGGCTCAAACTCCCATATCTCGCGAACGGATTGACCTAACCCAAAAATTCCAATTGCATCTGAAAGTAGAAACTCGCCCGATTACAACGGTATGTGTATTTTTTCCCTAGGCCATTCTGGTTAAGCGTTTGGAGCAGCAGAAGTGCGAAAAATTTTTTGCCTTCTCAAACATTTCTTGGCTTCAAACTCCCATATGTCGCGAACGGATTGACCTTACCCAAAAATTCCTATTGCATCTAAAAGTAGAAACTCGCCCGATTACAACGGTATGTGTATTTTTTCCCTAGGCCATTCTGGTTAGGCGTTTGGAGCAGCAGAACTGCGAAAAATTTTTTTCCTTCTCAACCATTTCTTGGCTTCAAACTCCCATATCTCGCGAACGGATTGACCTAACTCAAAAATTCCTGTTGCGTCTGAAAGTAGAAACTCGCCCGATTACAGCGGTATGTGTATTTTTACCCTAGGCCATTCTGGTTAAGCGTTTGGAGCAGCAGAATTGCGAAAAATTTTTTGCCTTCTCAACCATTTCTTGGCGTCAAACTCCCATATCTCGCGAACGGATTGACCTCACCCAAAAATTCCAATTGCATCTGAAAGTAGAAACTCGCCCGATTACAACGGTATTTGTATTTTTTCCCTAGGCCATTCCGGTTAAGCGTTTGGAGCAGCAGAATTGCGAAAAATTTGTTGTCTTCTCAACCATTTCTTAGCTTCAAACTCCCATATCTCGCGAACGGATTGACCTAACCTAAAAATTCCTGTTGCATCTGAAAGTAGAAACTCGCCCGATTACAACGGTATGTGTATTTTTTCCCTAGGCCATTCCTGTTAAGCGTTTGGAGCAGAAGAATTGCGAAAAATTTTCTGCCTTCTCAACCATTTCTTGGCTTCAAACTCCCATATCTCGCGAACGGATTGTCCTAACCCAAAAATTCCTGTTTCGTCTGAAAGTAGAAACTCCCCCGATTACAACGGTATGTGTATTTTTTTCCTAGGCCATTCTGGTTGAGCGTTTGGAGCAGCAGAAGTGCGAAAAATTTGTTGTCTTCTCAACCATTTCTTAGCTTCAAACTCCCATATCTCGCGAACCGATTGACCTAACCCAAAAATTCCTGTAGCGTCTGAAAGTAGAAACTCGGCCGATTACTACGGTATGTGTATTTTCTCCCTAGGCCATTCTGGATAAGCGTTTGGAGCAGCAGAATTGCGAAAAATTTTTTGCCTTCTCAACCATTTCTTGGCCCAAACACCCATATCTCGCGAACGGATTGACCTAACCCAAAAATTCCAATTGCATCTGAAAGTAGAAACTCGCCCGATTACAACGGTTTGTGTATTTTTTCCCTAGGCCATTCTGGTTAAGCGTTTGGAGCAGCAGAATTGCGAAAAATTTGTTGTCTTCTCAACCATTTCTTAGGTTCAAACTCCCATATCTCGCGAACGGATTGACCTAACCCAAAAATTCCTGTTGCATCTGAAAGTAGAAACTCGCCCGATTACAACGGTATGTGTATTTTCTCCCTAGGCCATTCTGGTTAAGCGTTTGGTTCAGCAGAATTGCGAAAAATTTGTTGTCTTCTCAACAATTTCTTAGTTTCAATGTCCCATATCTCGCGAATGGATTGACTAAACCCACAAATTCCTGCTGCGTCTGAAAGTAGAAACTAGCCCGATTACAACGGTATGTGTATTTTCTCCCTAGGCCATTCTGGTTAAGCGTTTGGAGCAGCAGAATTGCGAAAAATTTTTTGCCTTCTCAACCATTTCTTGGCTTCAAACTCCCATATCTCGCGAACGGATTGACCTCACCCAAAAATTCCTATTGCATCTGAAAGTAGAAACTAGCCCGATTACAACGGTATGTGTATTTTCTCCCTAGGCCATTCTGGTTAAGCGTTTGGAGCAGCAGAATTGCGAAAAATTTTTTGCCTTCTCAACCATTTCTTGGCTCAAACTCCCATATCTCGCGAACGGATTGACCTGACCCAAAAATTCCAATTGCATCTGAAAGTAGAAACTCGCCCGATTACAACGGTATGTGTATTTTTTCCCTAGGCCATTCCGGTTAAGCGTTTGGAGCAGCAGAATTGCGAAAAATTTGTTGTCTTCTCAACCATTTCTTAGCTTCAAACTCCCATACCTCGCGAACGGATTGACATAACCCAAAAATTCCTGTTGCATCTGAAAGTAGAAACTCGCCCGATTACAACGGTATGTGTATTTTTTCCCTAGGCCATTCCTGTTAAGCGTTTGGAGCAGAAGAATTGCGAAAAATTTTTTGCCTTCTCAACCATTTCTTGGCTTCAAACTCCCATATCTCGCGAACGGATTGACCTAACTCAAAAATTCCTGTTGCGTCTGAAAGTAGAAACTGGCCCGATTACAGCGGTATGTGTATTTTTACCCTAGGCCATTCTGGTTAAGCGTTTGGAGCAGCAGAATTGCGAAAAATTTTCTGCCTTCTCAACCATTTCTTGGCTTCAAACTCCCATATCTTGCGAACGGATTGACCTCACCCAAAAATTCCTATTGCATCTGAAAGTAGAAACTAGCCCGATTACAACGGTATGTGTATTTTCTCCCTAGGCCATTCTGGTTAAGCGTTTGGAGCAGCAGAATTGCGAAAAATTTTTTGCCTTCTCAACCATTTCTTGGCCCAAACTCCCATATCTCGCGAACGGATTGACCTAACCCAAAAATTCCTGTTGCATCTGAAAGTAGAAACTCGCCCGATTACAACGGTATGTGTATTTTCTCCCTAGCCCACTCTTGTTAAGCGTTTGGTTCAGCAGAATTGCGAAAAATTTGTTGTCTTCTCAACCATTTCTTAGCTTCAAACTCCCATATCTCGCGAACGGATTGACCTAACCCAAAAATTCCTGTTGCATCTGAAAGTAGAAACTCGCCCGATTACAAAGGTATGTGTATTTTTTCCCTAGGCCATTCCTGTTAAGCGTTTGGAGCAGAAGAATTGCGAAAAATTTTTTGCCTTCTCAACCATTTCTTGGCTTCAAACTCCCATATCTCGCGAACGGATTGACCTAACTCAAAAATTCCTGTTGCGTCTGAAAGTAGAAACTGGCCCGATTATAGCGGTATGTGTATTTTTACCCTAGGCCATTCTGGTTAAGCGTTTGGAGCAGCAGAATTGCGAAAAATTTTTTGCCTTCTCAACCATTTCTTGGCTTCAAACTCCCATATCTCGCGAACGGATTGACCTAACCCAAAAATTCCTGTAGCGTCTGAAAGTAGAAACTCGCCCGATTACAGCGGTATGTGTATTTTTTCCCTGGCCCATTCTGGTTGAGCGTTTGGAGCAGCAGAAGTGCGAAAAATTTGTTGTCTTCTCAACCATTTCTTAGCTTCAAACTCCCATATCTCGCGAACCGATTGACCTAACCCAAAAATTCCTATTGCATCTGAAAGTAGAAACTAGCCCGATTACAACGGTATGTGTATTTTCTCCCTAGGCCATTCTGGTTAAGCGTTTGGAGCAGCAGAATTGCGAAAAATTTTTTGCCTTCTCAACCATTTCTTGGCTCAAACTCCCATATCTCGCGAACGGATTGACCTAACCCAAAAATTCCAATTGCATCTGAAAGTAGAAACTCGCCCGATTACAACGGTATGTGTATTTTTTCCCTAGGCCATTCCGGTTAAGCGTTTGGAGAAGCAGAATTGCGAAAAATTTGTTGTCTTCTCAACCATTTCTTAGCTTCAAACTCCCATATCTCGCGAACGAATTGACCTAACCCAAAAATTCCTGTTGCATCTGAAAGTAGAAACTCGCCCGATTACAACGGTATGTGTATTTTTTCCCTAGGCCATTCCTGTTAAGCGTTTGGAGCAGAAGAATTGCGAAAAATTTTTTGCCTTCTCAACCATTTCTTGGCTTCAAACTCCCGTATCTCGCGAACGGATTGACCTAACTCAAAAATTCCTGTTGCGTCTGAAAGTAGAAACTGGCCCGATTACAGCGGTATGTGTATTTTTACCCTAGGCCATTCTGGTTAAGCGTTTGGAGCAGCAGAATTGCGAAAAATTTTCTGCCTTCTCAACCATTTCTTGGCTTCAAACTCCCATATCTTGCGAACGGATTGACCTCACCCAAAAATTCCTATTGCATCTGAAAGTAGAAACTAGCCCGATTACAACGGTATGTGTATTTTCTCCCTAGGCCATTCTGGTTAAGCGTTTGGAGCAGCAGAATTGCGAAAAATTTTTTGCCTTCTCAACCATTTCTTGGCCCAAACTCCCATATCTCGCGAACGGATTGACCTAACCCAAAAATTCCAATTGCATCTGAAAGTAGAAACTCGCCCGATTACAACGGTTTGTGTATTTTTTCCCTAGGCCATTCTGGTTAAGCGTTTGGAGCAGCAGAATTGCGAAAAATTTGTTGTCTTCTCAACCATTTCTTAGGTTCAAACTCCCATATCTCGCGAACGGATTGACCTAACCCAAAAATTCCTGTTGCATCTGAAAGTAGAAACTCGCCCGATTACAACGGTATGTGTATTTTCTCCCTAGCCCATTCTTGTTAAGCGTTTGGTTCAGCAGATTTGCGAAAAATTTGTTGTCTTCTCAACCATTTCTTAGCTTCAAACTCCCATATCTCGCGAACGGATTGACCTAACCCAAAAATTCCTGTTGCATCTGAAAGTAGAAACTCGCCCGATTACAAAGGTATGTGTATTTTTTCCCTAGGCCATTCCTGTTAAGCGTTTGGAGCAGAAGAATTGCGAAAAATTTTTTGCCTTCTCAACCATTTCTTGGCTTCAAACTCCCATATCTCGCGAACGGATTAACCTAACTCAAAAATTCCTGTTGCGTCTGAAAGTAGAAACTGGCCCGATTATAGCGGTATGTGTATTTTTACCCTAGGCCATTCTGGTTAAGCGTTTGGAGCAGCAGAATTGCGAAAAATTTTTTGCCTTCTCAACCATTTCTTGGCTTCAAACTCCCATATCTTGCGAACGGATTGACCTCACCCAAAAATTCCTATTGCATCTGAAAGTAGAAACTAGCCCGATTACAACGGTATGTGTATTTTCTCCCTAGGCCATTCTGGTTAAGCGTTTGAGCAGCAGAATTGCGAAAAATTTTTTGCCTTCTCAACCATTTCTTGGCCCAAACTCCCATATCTCGCGAACGGATTGACCTAACCCAAAAATTCCAATTTCATCTGAAAGTAGAAACTCGCCCGATTTCAACGGTTTGTGTATTTTTTCCCTAGGCCATTCTGGTTAAGCGTTTGGAGCAGCAGAATTGCGAAAAATTTGTTGTCTTCTCAACCATTTCTTAGGTTTAAACTCCCATATCTCGCGAACGGATTGACCTAACCCAAAAATTCCTGTTGCATCTGAAAGTAGAAACTCGCCCGATTACAACGGTATGTGTATTTTCTCCCTAGCCCATTCTTGTTAAGCGTTTGGTTCAGCAGAATTGCGAAAAATTTGTTGTCTTCTCAATCATTTCTTAGCTTCAAACTCCCATGTCTCGCGAACGGATTGACCTAACCCAAAAATTCCTGTTGCATCTCAAAGTAGAAACTCGCCCGATTACAACGGTATGTGTATTTTTTCCCTAGGCCATTCTTGTTAAGCGTTTGGAGCAGCAGAATTGCGAAAAATTTTTTGCCTTTTCAACCATTTCTTGGCTTCAAACTCCCATATCTTTGCGAACGGATTGACCTAACCCAAAAATTCCAATTTCATCTGAAAGTAGAAACTCGCCCGATTACAACGGTTTGTGTATTTTTTCCCTAGGCCATTCTGGTTAAGCGTTTGGAGCAGCAGAATTGCGAAAAATTTGTTGTCTTCTCAACCATTTCTTAGGTTTAAACTCCCATATCTCGCGAACGGATTGACCTAACCCAAAAATTCCTGTTGCATCTGAAAGTAGAAACTCGCCCGATTACAACGGTATGTGTATTTTCTCCCTAGCCCATTCTTGTTAAGCGTTTGGTTCAGCAGAATTGCGAAAAATTTGTTGTCTTCTCAATCATTTCTTAGCTTCAAACTCCCATGTCTCGCGAACGGATTGACCTAACCCAAAAATTCCTGTTGCGTCTGAAAGTAGAAACTCGCCCGATTACAACGGTATGTGTATTTTTTGCCTAGGCCATTCTGGTTAAGCGTTTGGAGCAGCAGAAGTTCGAAAAATTTGTTGTCTTCTCAACCATTTCTTAGCTTCAAACTCCCATATCTCGCGAACGGATTGACCTAACCCAAAAATTCCTATTGCATCTGAAAGTCGAATCTCGCCCGATTACAACGGTATGTGTATTTTTTCCCTAGGCCATTCTGGTTAAGCGTTTGGAGCAGCAGAAGTGCGAAAAATTTGTGGTCTTCTCAACCATTTCTTAGCTTCAAACTCCCGTATCTCGCGAATGGATTGACCTAACCCAAAAATTCCTGTTGCATCTCAAAGTAGAAACTCGCCCGATTACAACGGTATGTGTATTTTTTCCCTAGGCCATTCTGGTTAAGCGTTTGGAGCAGAAGAATTGCGAAAAATTTTTTGCCTTCTCAACCATTTCTTGGCTTCAAACTCCCATATCACGCGAACGGATTGACCTAACCCAAAAATTCCTATTGCGTCTGAAAGTAGAAACTCGTCCGATTACAGCGGTATGTGTATTTTTTCCCTAGGCCATTCTGGTTAAGCGTTTGGAGCAGCAGAATTGCGAAAAATTTTTTGCCTTCTCAACCATTTCTTGGCTTCAAACTCCCATATCTCGCGAACGGATTGACCTAACCCAAAAATTCCTATTGCATCTGAAAGTAGAAACTCGCCCGATTACAACGGTATGTGTATTTTTTCCCTAGGCCATTCTTCTTAAGCGTTTGGAGCAGCAGAATTGCGAAAAATTTTTTGCCTTCTCAACCATTTCTTGGCTTCAAACTCCAATATCTTTGCGAACGGATTGACCTAACCCAAAAATTCCTATTGCATCTGAAAGTAGAAACTCGCCCGATTACAGCGGTATGTGTATTTTTTCCCTAGGCCGTTCTGGTTAAGCGTTTGGAGCAGCAGAATTGCGAAAAATTTTCTGCTTACTCAACCATTTCTTGGCTTCAAACTCCCATATCTCGCGAACGGATTGTCCTAACCCAAAAATTCCAATTGCATCTGAAAGTAGAAACTCGCCCGATTACAACGGTTTGTGTATTTTTTCCCAAGGCCATTCTGGTTAAGCGTTTGGAGCAGCAGAATTGCGAAAAATTTGTTGTCTTCTCAACCATTTCTTAGGTTCAAACTCCCATATCTCGCGAACGGATTGACCTAACCCAAAAATTCCTGTTGCATCTGAAAGTAGAAACTCGCCCGATTACAACGGTATGTGTATTTTTTCCCTAGCCCATTCTTGTTAAGCGTTTGGTTCAGCAGAATTGCGAAAAATTTGTTGTCTTCTCAATCATTTCTTAGTTTCAATGTCCCATATCTCGCGAATGGATTGACCAAACCCACAAATTCCTGCTGCGTCTGAAAGTAGAAACTAGCCCGATTACAACGGTATGTGTATTTTCTCCCTAGGCCATTCTGGTTAAGCGTTTGGAGCAGCAGAATTGCGAAAAATTTGTTGCCTTCTCAACCATTTCTTGGCTTCAAACTCCCATATCTCGCGAACGGATTGACCTCACCCAAAAATTCCTATTGCATCTGAAAGTAGAAACTAGCCCGATTACAACGGTATGTGTATTTTCTCCCTAGGCCATTCTGGTTAAGCGTTTGGAGCAGCAGAATTGCGAAAAATTTTTTGCCTTCTCAACCATTTCTTGGCTCAAACTCCCATATCTCGCGAACGGATTGACCTAACCCAAAAATTCAAATTGCATCTGAAAGTAGAAACTCGCCCGATTACAACGGTTTGTGTATTTTTTCCCTAGGCCATTCTGGTTAAGCGTTTGGAGCAGCAGAATTGCGAAAAATTTGTTGTCTTCTCAACCATTTCTTAGGTTCAAACTCCCATATCTCGCGAACGGATTGACCTAACCCAAAAATTCCTGTTGCATCTGAAAGTAAAAACTCGCCCGATTACAACGGTATGTGTATTTTCTCCCTAGCCCATTCTTGTTAAGCGTTTGGTTCAGCAGATTTGCGAAAAATTTGTTGTCTTCTCAACCATTTCTTAGCTTCAAACTCCCATATCTCGCGAACGGATTGACCTAACCCAAAAATTCCTGTTGCATCTGAAAGTAGAAACTCGCCCGATTACAAAGGTATGTGTATTTTTTCCCTAGGCCATTCCTGTTAAGCGTTTGGAGCAGAAGAATTGCGAAAAATTTTTTGCCTTCTCAACCATTTCTTGGCTTCAAACTCCCATATCTCGCGAACGGATTAACCTAACCCAAAAATTCCTGTAGCGTCTGAAAGTAGAAACTCGCCCGATTACAACGGTATGTGTATTTTCTCCCTAGCCCATTCTTGTTAAGCGTTTGGTTCAGCAGAATTGCGAAAAATTTGTTGTCTTCTCAATCATTTCTTAGCTTCAAACTCCCATGTCTCGCGAACGGATTGACCTAACCCAAAAATTCCTGTTGCATCTCAAAGTAGAAACTCGCCCGATTACAACGGTATGTGTATTTTTTCCCTAGGCCATTCTTGTTAAGCGTTTGGAGCAGCAGAATTGCGAAAAATTTTTTGCCTTTTCAACCATTTCTTGGCTTCAAACTCCCATATCTTTGCGAACGGATTGACCTAACCCAAAAATTCCAATTTCATCTGAAAGTAGAAACTCGCCCGATTACAACGGTTTGTGTATTTTTTCCCTAGGCCATTCTGGTTAAGCGTTTGGGGCAGCAGAATTGCGAAAAATTTGTTGTCTTCTCAACCGTTTCTTAGGTTTAAACTCCCATATCTCGCGAACGGATTGACCTAACCCAAAAATTCCTGTTGCATCTGAAAGTAGAAACTCGCCCGATTACAACGGTATGTGTATTTTCTCCCTAGCCCATTCTTGTTAAGCGTTTGGTTCAGCAGAATTGCGAAAAATTTGTTGTCTTCTCAATCATTTCTTAGCTTCAAACTCCCATGTCTCGCGAACGGATTGACCTAATCCAAAAATTCCTGTTGCATCTCAAAGTAGAAACTCGCCCGATTACAACGGTATGTGTATTTTTTCCCTAGGCCATTCTTGTTAAGCGTTTGGAGCAGCAGAATTGCGAAAAATTTTTTGCCTTTTCAACCATTTCTTGGCTTCAAACTCCCATATCTTTGCGAGCGGATTGACCTAACCCAAAAATTCCTATTGCATCTGAAAGTAGAAACTCGCCCGATTACAACGGTATGTGTATTTTTTCCCTAGGCCATTCTGGTTAAGCGTTTGGAGCAGCAGAATTGCGAAAAATTTTTTGCCATCTCAACCATTTCTTGGCTTCAAACTCCCATATCTCGCGAACGGATTGTCCTAACCCAAAAATTCCAATTGCATCTGAAAGTAGAAACTCGCCCGATTACAACGGTTTGTGTATTTTTTCCCAAGGCCATTCTGGTTAAGCGTTTGGAGCAGCAGAATTGCGAAAAATTTGTTGTCTTCTCAACCATTTCTTAGGTTCAAACTCCCATATCTCGCGAACGGATTGACCTAACCCAAAAATTCCTGTTGCATCTGAAAGTAGAAACTCGCCCGATTACAACGGTATGTGTATTTTTTCCCTAGCCCATTCTTGTTAAGCGTTTGGTTCAGCAGAATTGCGAAAAATTTGTTGTCTTCTCAATCATTTCTTAGTTTCAATGTCCCATATCTCGCGAATGGATTGACCAAACCCACAAATTCCTGCTGCGTCTGAAAGTAGAAACTAGCCCGATTACAACGGTATGTGTATTTTCTCCCTAGGCCATTCTGGTTAAGCGTTTGGAGCAGCAGAATTGCGAAAAATTTTTTGCCTTCTCAACCATTTCTTGGCTCAAACTCCCATATCTCGCGAACGGATTGACCTAACCCAAAAATTCCAATTGCATCTGAAAGTAGAAACTCGCCCGATTACAACGGTTTGTGTATTTTTTCCCTAGGCCATTCTGGTTAAGCGTTTGGAGCAGCAGAATTGCGAAAAATTTGTTGTCTTCTCAACCATTTCTTAGGTTCAAACTCCCATATCTCGCGAACGGATTGACCTAACCCAAAAATTCCTGTTGCATCTGAAAGTAGAAACTCGCCCGATTACAACGGTATGTGTATTTTCTCCCTAGCCCATTCTTGTTAAGCGTTTGGTTCAGCAGATTTGCGAAAAATTTGTTGTCTTCTCAACCATTTCTTAGCTTCAAACTCCCATATCTCGCGAACGGATTGACCTAACCCAAAAATTCCTGTTGCATCTGAAAGTAGAAACTCGCCCGATTACAAAGGTATGTGTATTTTTTCCCTAGGCCATTCCTGTTAAGCGTTTGGAGCAGAAGAATTGCGAAAAATTTTTTGCCTTCTCAACCATTTCTTGGCTTCAAACTCCCATATCTCGCGAACGGATTAACCTAACCCAAAAATTCCTGTAGCGTCTGAAAGTAGAAACTCGCCCGATTACAACGGTATGTGTATTTTCTCCCTAGCCCATTCTTGTTAAGCGTTTGGTTCAGCAGAATTGCGAAAAATTTGTTGTCTTCTCAATCATTTCTTAGCTTCAAACTCCCATGTCTCGCGAACGGATTGACCTAACCCAAAAATTCCTGTTGCATCTCAAAGTAGAAACTCGCCCGATTACAACGGTATGTGTATTTTTTCCCTAGGCCATTCTTGTTAAGCGTTTGGAGCAGCAGAATTGCGAAAAATTTTTTGCCTTTTCAACCATTTCTTGGCTTCAAACTCCCATATCTTTGCGAACGGATTGACCTAACCCAAAAATTCCAATTTCATCTGAAAGTAGAAACTCGCCCGATTACAACGGTTTGTGTATTTTTTCCCTAGGCCATTCTGGTTAAGCGTTTGGAGCAGCAGAATTGCGAAAAATTTGTTGTCTTCTCAACCGTTTCTTAGGTTTAAACTCCCATATCTCGCGAACGGATTGACCTAACCCAAAAATTCCTGTTGCATCTGAAAGTAGAAACTCGCCCGATTACAACGGTATGTGTATTTTCTCCCTAGCCCATTCTTGTTAAGCGTTTGGTTCAGCAGAATTGCGAAAAATTTGTTGTCTTCTCAATCATTTCTTAGCTTCAAACTCCCATGTCTCGCGAACGGATTGACCTAATCCAAAAATTCCTGTTGCATCTCAAAGTAGAAACTCGCCCGATTACAACGGTATGTGTATTTTTTCCCTAGGCCATTCTTGTTAAGCGTTTGGAGCAGCAGAATTGCGAAAAATTTTTTGCCTTTTCAACCATTTCTTGGCTTCAAACTCCCATATCTTTGCGAACGGATTGACCTAACCCAAAAATTCCTATTGCATCTGAAAGTAGAAACTCGCCCGATTACAACGGTATGTGTATTTTTTCCCTAGGCCATTCTGGTTAAGCGTTTGGAGCAGCAGAATTGCGAAAAATTTTTTGCCATCTCAACCATTTCTTGGCTTCAAACTCCCATATCTCGCGAACGGATTGACCTAACCCAAAAATTCCTGTTGCGTCTGAAAGTAGAAACTCGCCCGATTACAACGGTATGTGTATTTTTTGCCTAGGCCATTCTGGTTAAGCGTTTGGAGCAGCAGAAGTTCGAAAAATTTGTTGTCTTCTCAACCATTTCTTAGCTTCAAACTCCCATATCTCGCGAACGGATTGACCTAACCCAAAAATTCCTATTGCATCTGAAAGTCGAATCTCGCCCGATTACAACGGTATGTGTATTTTTTCCCTAGGCCATTCTGGTTAAGCGTTTGGAGCAGCAGAAGTGCGAAAAATTTGTGGTCTTCTCAACCATTTCTTAGCTTCAAACTCCCGTATCTCGCGAATGGATTGACCTAACCCAAAAATTCCTGTTGCATCTCAAAGTAGAAACTCGCCCGATTACAACGGTATGTGTATTTTTTCCCTAGGCCATTCTGGTTAAGCGTTTGGAGCAGAAGAATTGCGAAAAATTTTTTGCCTTCTCAACCATTTCTTAGCTTCAAACTCCCGTATCTCGCGAATGGATTGACCTAACCCAAAAATTCCTGTTGCATCTCAAAGTAGAAACTCGCCCGATTACAACGGTATGTGTATTTTTTCCCTAGGCCATTCTGGTTAAGCGTTTGGAGCAGAAGAATTGCGAAAAATTTTTTGCCTTCTCAACCATTTCTTGGCTTCAAACTCCCATATCACGCGAACGGATTGACCTAACCCAAAAATTCCTATTGCGTCTGAAAGTAGAAACTCGTCCGATTACAGCGGTATGTGTATTTTTTCCCTAGGCCATTCTGGTTAAGCGTTTGGAGCAGCAGAATTGCGAAAAATTTTTTGCCCTCTCAACCATTTCTTGGCTTCAAACTCCCATATCTCGCGAACGGATTGACCTAACCCAAAAATTCCTATTGCATCTGAAAGTAGAAACTCGCCCGATTACAACGGTATGTGTATTTTTTCCCTAGGCCATTCTTCTTAAGCGTTTGGAGCAGCAGAATTGCGAAAAATTTTTTGCCTTCTCAACCATTTCTTGGCTTCAAACTCCAATATCTTTGCGAACGGATTGACCTAACCCAAAAATTCCTATTGCATCTGAAAGTAGAAACTCGCCCGATTACAGCGGTATGTGTATTTTTTCCCTAGGCCGTTCTGGTTAAGCGTTTGGAGCAGCAGAATTGCGAAAAATTTTCTGCTTACTCAACCATTTCTTGGCTTCAAACTCCCATATCTCGCGAACGGATTGTCCTAACCCAAAAATTCCAATTGCATCTGAAAGTAGAAACTCGCCCGATTACAACGGTTTGTGTATTTTTTCCCAAGGCCATTCTGGTTAAGCGTTTGGAGCAGCAGAATTGCGAAAAATTTGTTGTCTTCTCAACCATTTCTTAGGTTCAAACTCCCATATCTCGCGAACGGATTGACCTAACCCAAAAATTCCTGTTGCATCTGAAAGTAGAAACTCGCCCGATTACAACGGTATGTGTATTTTCTCCCTAGCCCATTCTTGTTAAGCGTTTGGAGCAGCAGAATTGCGAAAAATTTTTTGCCTTTTCAACCATTTCTTGGCTTCAAACTCCCATATCTTTGCGAACGGATTGACCTAACCCAAAAATTCCTATTGCATCTGAAAGTAGAAACTCGCCCGATTACAACGGTATGTGTATTTTTTCCCTAGGCCATTCTGGTTAAGCGTTTGGAGCAGCAGAATTGCGAAAAATTTTTTGCCATCTCAACCATTTCTTGGCTTCAAACTCCCATATCTCGCGAACGGATTGACCTAACCCAAAAATTCCTGTTGCGTTTGAAAGTAGAAACTCGCCCGATTACAACGGTATGTGTATTTTTTGCCTAGGCCATTCTGGTTAAGCGTTTGGAGCAGCAGAAGTTCGAAAAATTTGTTGTCTTCTCAACCATTTCTTAGCTTCAAACTCCCATATCTCGCGAACGGATTGACCTAACCCAAAAATTCCTATTGCATCTGAAAGTCGAATCTCGCCCGATTACAACGGTATGTGTATTTTTTCCCTAGGCCATTCTGGTTAAGCGTTTGGAGCAGCAGAAGTGCGAAAAATTTGTGGTCTTCTCAACCATTTCTTAGCTTCAAACTCCCGTATCTCGCGAATGGATTGACCTAACCCAAAAATTCCTGTTGCATCTCAAAGTAGAAACTCGCCCGATTACAACGGTATGTGTATTTTTTCCCTAGGCCATTCTGGTTAAGCGTTTGGAGCAGAAGAATTGCGAAAAATTTTTTGCCTTCTCAACCATTTCTTAGCTTCAAACTCCCGTATCTCGCGAATGGATTGACCTAACCCAAAAATTCCTGTTGCATCTCAAAGTAGAAACTCGCCCGATTACAACGGTATGTGTATTTTTTCCCTAGGCCATTCTGGTTAAGCGTTTGGAGCAGAAGAATTGCGAAAAATTTTTTGCCTTCTCAACCATTTCTTGGCTTCAAACTCCCATATCACGCGAACGGATTGACCTAACCCAAAAATTCCTATTGCGTCTGAAAGTAGAAACTCGTCCGATTACAGCGGTATGTGTATTTTTTCCCTAGGCCATTCTGGTTAAGCGTTTGGAGCAGCAGAATTGCGAAAAATTTTTTGCCCTCTCAACCATTTCTTGGCTTCAAACTCCCATATCTCGCGAACGGATTGACCTAACCCAAAAATTCCTATTGCATCTGAAAGTAGAAACTCGCCCGATTACAACGGTATGTGTATTTTTTCCCTAGGCCATTCTTCTTAAGCGTTTGGAGCAGCAGAATTGCGAAAAATTTTTTGCCTTCTCAACCATTTCTTGGCTTCAAACTCCCATATCTCGCGAACGGATTGTCCTAACCCAAAAATTCCAATTGCATCTGAAAGTAGAAACTCGCCCGATTACAACGGTTTGTGTATTTTTTCCCAAGGCCATTCTGGTTAAGCGTTTGGAGCAGCAGAATTGCGAAAAATTTGTTGTCTTCTCAACCATTTCTTAGGTTCAAACTCCCATATCTCGCGAACGGATTGACCTAACCCAAAAATTCCTGTTGCATCTGAAAGTAGAAACTCGCCCGATTACAACGGTATGTGTATTTTTTCCCTAGCCCATTCTTGTTAAGCGTTTGGTTCAGCAGAATTGCGAAAAATTTGTTGTCTTCTCAATCATTTCTTAGTTTCAATGTCCCATATCTCGCGAATGGATTGACCAAACCCACAAATTCCTGCTGCGTCTGAAAGTAGAAACTAGCCCGATTACAACGGTATGTGTATTTTCTCCCTAGGCCATTCTGGTTAAGCGTTTGGAGCAGCAGAATTGCGAAAAATTTTTTGCCTTCTCAACCATTTCTTGGCTTCAAACTCCCATATCTCGCGAACGGATAGACCTAACCCAAAAATTCCTATTGCATCTGAAAGTAGAAACTAGCCCGATTACAACGGTATGTGTATTTTCTCCCTAGGCCATTCTGGTTAAGCGTTTGGAGCAGCAGAATTGCGAAAAATTTTTTGCCTTCTCAACCATTTCTTGGCTCAAACTCCCATATCTCGCGAACGGATTGACCTAACCCAAAAATTCCAATTGCATCTGAAAGTAGAAACTCGCCCCATTACAACGGTATGTGTATTTTTTCCCTAGGCCATTCCGGTTAAGCGTTTGGAGCAGCAGAATTGCGAAAAATTGGTTGTCTTCTCAACCATTTCTTAGCTTCAAACTCCCATATCTCGCGAACGGATTGACCTAACCCAAAAATTCCTGTTGCATCTGAAAGTAGAAACTCGCCCGATTACAACGGTATGTGTATTTTCTCCCTAGCCCATTCTTGTTAAGCGTTTGGTTCAGCAGAATTGCGAAAAATTTGTTGTCTTCTCAACCATTTCTTAGCTTCAAACTCCCATATCTCGCGAACGGATTGACCTAACCCAAAAATTCCTGTTGCATCTGAAAGTAGAAACTCGCCCGATTACAAAGGTATGTGTATTTTTTCCCTAGGCCATTCCTGTTAAGCGTTTGGAGCAGAAGAATTGCGAAAAATTTTTTGCCTTCTCAACCATTTCTTGGCTTCAAACTCCCATATCTCGCGAACGGATTGACCTAACTCAAAAATTCCTGTTGCGTCTGAAAGTAGAAACTGGCCCGATTATAGCGGTATGTGTATTTTTACCCTAGGCCATTCTGGTTAAGCGTTTGGAGCAGCAGAATTGCGAAAAATTTTTTGCCTTCTCAACCATTTCTTGGCTTCAAACTCCCATATCTTGCGAACGGATTGACCTCACCCAAAAATTCCTATTGCATCTGAAAGTAGAAACTAGCCCGATTACAACGGTATGTGTATTTTCTCCCTAGGCCATTCTGGTTAAGCGTTTGAGCAGCAGAATTGCGAAAAATTTTTTGCCTTCTCAACCATTTCTTGGCCCAAACTCCCATATCTCGCGAACGGATTGACCTAACCCAAAAATTCCAATTTCATCTGAAAGTAGAAACTCGCCCGATTACAACGGTTTGTGTATTTTTTCCCTAGGCCATTCTGGTTAAGCGTTTGGAGCAGCAGAATTGCGAAAAATTTGTTGTCTTCTCAACCATTTCTTAGGTTCAAACTCCCATATCTCGCGAACGGATTGACCTAACCCAAAAATTCCTGTTGCATCTGAAAGTAGAAACTCGCCCGATTACAACGGTATGTGTATTTTCTCCCTAGCCCATTCTTGTTAAGCGTTTGGTTCAGCAGAATTGCGAAAAATTTGTTGTCTTCTCAATCATTTCTTAGATTCAAACTCCCATGTCTCGCGAACAGATTGACCTAACCCAAAAATTCCTCTTGCATCTCAAAGTAGAAACTCGCCCGATTACAACGGTATGTGTATTTTTTCCCTAGGCCATTCTTGTTAAGCGTTTGGAGCAGCAGAATTGCGAAAAATTTTTTGCCTTCTCAACCATTTCTTGGCTTCAAACTCCCATATCTTTGCGAACGGATTGACCTAACCCAAAAATTCCTATTGCATCTGAAAGTAGAAACTCGCCCGATTACAACGGTATGTGTATTTTTTCCCTAGGCCATTCTGGTTAAGCGTTTGGAGCAGCAGAATTGCGAAACATTTTTTGCCATCTCAACCATTTCTTGGCTTCAAACTCCCATATCTCGCGAACGGATTGACCTAACCCCAAAATTCCTGTTGCGTCTGAAAGTAGAAACTCGCCCGATTACAACGGTATGTGTATTTTTTCCCTAGGCCAATCTTGTTAAGCGTTTGGAGCAGCAGAATTGCGAAAAATTTTTTGCCTTCTCAACCATTTCTTGGCTTCAAACTCCAATATCTTTGCGAACGGATTGACCTAACCCAAAAATTCCTATTGCACCTGAATGTAGAAACTCGCCCGATTACAGCGGTATGTGTATTTTTTCCCTAGGCCATTCTGGTTAAGCGTTTGGAGCAGCAGAATAGCGAAAAATTTTCTGCTTACTCAACCATTTCTTGGCTTCAAACTCCCATATCTCGCGAACGGATTGTCCTAACCCAAAAATTCCAATTGCATCTGAAAGTAGAAACTCGCCCGATTACAACGGTTTGTGTATTTTTTCCCTAGGCCATTCTGGTTAAGCGTTTGGAGCAGCAGAATTGCGAAAAATTTGTTGTCTTCTCAACCATTTCTTAGGTTCAAACTCCCATATCTCGCGAATGGAATGACCTAACCCAAAAATTCCTGTTGCATCTGAAAGTAGAAACTCGCCCGATTACAACGGTATGTGTATTTTCTCCCTAGCCGATTCTTGTTAAGCGTTTGGTTCAGCAGAATTGCGAAAAATTTGTTGTCTTCTCAACCATTTCTTAGCTTCAAACTCCCATGTCTCGCGAACGGATTGACCTAACCCAAAAATTCCTGTTGCATCTCAAAGTAGAAACTCGCCCGATTACAACGGTATGTGTATTTTTTCCCTAGGCCATTCTTGTTAAGCGTTTGGAGCAGCAGAATTGCGAAAAATTTTTTGCCTTCTCAACCATTTCTTGGCTTCAAACTCCCATATCTTTGCGAACGGATTGACCTAACTCAAAAATTCCTATTGCATCTGAAAGTAGAAACTCGCCCGATTACAACGGTATGTGTATTTTTTCCCTAGGCCATTCTGGTTAAGCGTTTGGAGCAGCAGAATTGCGAAAAATTTTTTGCCTTCTCAACCATTTCTTGGCTTCAAACTCCCATATCTCGCGAACGGATTGACCTAACCCAAAAATTCCTGTTGCGTCCGAAAGTAGAAACTCGCCCGATTACAACGGTATGTGTATTTTTTGCCTAGGCCATTCTGGTTAAGCGTTTGGAGCAGCAGAAGTGCGAAAAATTTGTTGTCTTCTCAACCATTTCTTAGCTTCAAACTCCCATATCTCGCGAACGGATTGACCTAACCCAAAAATTCCTATTGCATCTGAAAGTCGAATCTCGCCCGATGACAACGGTATGTGTATTTTTTCCCTAGGCCACTCTGGTTAAGCGTTTGGAGCAGCAGAAGTGCGAAAAATTTGTGGTCTTCTCAACCATTTCTTAGCTTCAAACTCCCATGTCTCGCGAACGGATTGACCTAACCCAAAAATTCCTGTTGCATCTCAAAGTAGAAACTCGCCCGATTACAACGGTATGTGTATTTTTTCCCTAGGCCATTCTTGTTAAGCGTTTGGAGCAGCAGAATTGCGAAAAATTTTTTGCCTTCTCAACCATTTCTTGGCTTCAAACTCCCATATCTTTGCGAACGGATTGACCTAACTCAAAAATTCCTATTGCATCTGAAAGTAGAAACTCGCCCGATTACAACGGTATGTGTATTTTTTCCCTAGGCCATTCTGGTTAAGCGTTTGGAGCAGCAGAATTGCGAAAAATTTTTTGCCTTCTCAACCATTTCTTGGCTTCAAACTCCCATATCTCGCGAACGGATTGACCTAACCCAAAAATTCCTGTTGCATCTGAAAGTAGAAACTCGCCCGATTACAGCGGTATGTGTATTTTTTCCCTAGGCCATTCTGGTTAAGCGTTTGGAGCAGCAGAATTGCGAAAAATTTTCTGCTTACTCAACCATTTCTTGGCTTCAAACTCCCATATCTCGCGAACGGATTGTCCTAACCCAAAAATTCCTGTTGCGTCTGAAAGTAGAAACTCGCCCGATTACAGCGGTATGTGTATTTTTTCCCTAGGCCATTCTGGTTAAGCGTTTGGAGCAGCAGAATTGCGAAAAATTTTTTGCCTTCTCAACCATTTCTTGGCTTCAAACTCCCATATCTCGCGAACGGATTGACCTAACCCAAAAATTCCTATTGCATCTGAAAGTAGAAACTCGCCCGATTACAACGGTATGTGCATTTTTTCCCTAGGCCATTCTGGTTAAGCGTTTGGAGCAGCAGAATTGCGAAAAATTTTTTGCCTTCTCAACCATTTCTTGGCTTCAAACTCCCATATCTCGCGAACGGATTGACCAAACACAAAAATTCCTGCTGCTTCTGAAAGTAGAAACTAGCCCGATTACAACGGTAGGTGTATTTTCTCTCTAGGCCATTCTGGTTAAGCGTTTGGAGCAGCAGAATTGCGAAAAATTTGTTGCCTTCTCAACCATTTCTTGGCTTCAAACTCCCATATCTCGCGAACGGATTGACCTCACCCAAAAATTCCTATTGCATCTGAAAGTAGAAACTAGCCCGATTACAACGGTATTTGTATTTTCTCCCTAGGCCATTCTGGTTAAGCGTTTGGAGCAGCAGAATTGCGAAAAATTTTTTGCCTTCTCAACCATTTCTTGGCTTCAAACTCCCATATCTCGCGAACGGATTGACCTAACCCAAAGATTCCTATTGCATCTGAAAGTAGAAACTCGCCCGATTACAACGGTGTGTGTATTTTTTCCCTAGGCCATTCTTGTTAAGCGTTTGGAGCAGCAGAATTGCGAAAAATTTTTTACCTTCTCAACCATTTCTTGGCTTCAAACTCCAATATCTTTGCGAACGGATTGACCTAACCCAAAAATTCCTATTGCATCTGAAAGTAGAAACTCGCCCGATTACAGCGGTATGTGTATTTTTTCCCTAGGCCATTCTGGTTAAGCGTTTGGAGCAGCAGAATTGCGAAAAATTTTCTGCTTACTCAACCATTTCTTGGCTTCAAACTCCCATATCTCGCGAACGGATTGTCCTAACCCAAAAATTCCTGTTGCGTCTGAAAGTAGAAACTCGCCCGATTACAACGGTATGTGTATTTTTTCCCTAGGCCATTCTGGTTAAGCGTTTGGAGCAGCAGAATTGCGAAAAATTTTTTGCCTTCTCAACCATTTCTTGGCTTCAAACTCCCATATCTCGCGAACGGATTGACCTAACCCAAAAATTCCTATTGCATCTGAAAGTAGAAACTCGCCCGATTACAACGGTGTTTGTATTTTTTCCCTAGGCCATTCTGGTTAAGCGTTTGGAGCAGCAGAATTGCGAAAAATTTTTTGCCTTCTCAACCATTTCTTGGCTTCAAACTCCCATATCTCGCGAACGGATTGACCTAACCCAAAAATTCCTATTGCATCTGAAAGTAGAAACTCGCCCGATTACAGCGGTATGTGTATTTTTTCCCTAGGCAATTCTGGTTAAGCGTTTGGAGCAGCAGAATTGCGAAAAATTTTTTGCCTTCTCAACCATTTCTTGGCTTCAAACTCCCATATCTCGCGAACGGATTGACCTAACCCAAAAATTCCGGCTGCTTCTGAAAGTAGAAACTAGCCCGATTACAACGGTATGTGTATTTTCTCCCTAGGCCATTCTGGTTAAGCGTTTGGAGCAGCAGAATTGCGAAAAATTTTTTGCCTTCTCAACCATTTCTTGGCTTCAAACTCCCATATCTCGCGAACGGATTGACCTCACCCACAAATTCCTATTGCATCTGAAAGTAGAAACTAGCCCGATTACAACGGTATTTGTATTTTCTGCCTAGGCCATTCTGGTTAAGCGTTTGGAGCAGCAGAATTGCGAAAAATTTTTTGCCTTCTCAATCATTTCTTGGCCCAAACTCCCATATCTCGCGAACGGATCGACCTAACCCAAAAATTCCAATTGCATCTGAAAGTAGAAACTCGCCCGATTACAACGGTATGTGAATTTTTTCCCTAGGCCATTCTGGTTAAGCGTTTGGAGCAGCAGAATTGCGAAAAATTTGTTGCCTCCTCAACCATTTCTTAGTTTCAAAGTCCCATATCTCGCGAATGGATTGACCAAACCCACAAATTCCTGCTGCGTCTGAAAGTAGAAACTAGCCCGATTACAACGGTATGTGTATTTTCTCCCTAGGCCATTCTGGTTAAGCGTTTGGAGCAGCAGAATTGCGAAAAATTTTTTGCCTTCTCAACCATTTCTTGTCTTCAAACTCCCATACCTCGCGAACGGATTGACCTCACCCAAAAATTCCTATTGCATCTGAAAGTAGAAACTCGCCCGATTACAACGGTATGTGTATTTTTTCCCTAGGCCATTCTTGTTAAGCGTTTGGAGCAGCAGAATTGCGAAAAATTTTTTGCCTTCTCAACCATTTCTTGGCTTCAAACTCCAATATCTTTGCGAACGGATTGACCTAACCCAAAAATTCCTATTGCATCTGAAAGTAGAAACTCGCCCGATTACAGCTGTATGTGTATTTTTTCCCTAGGCCATTCTGGTTAAGCGTTTGGAGCAGCAGAATTGCGAAAAATTTTCTGCTTACTCAACCATTTCTTGGCTTCAAACTCCCATATCTCGCGAACGGATTGTCCTAACCCAAAAATTCCTGTTGCGTCTGAAAGTAGAAACTCGCCCGATTACAACGGTATGTGTATTTTTTCCCTAGGCCATTCTGGTTAAGCGTTTGGAGCAGCAGAATTGCGAAAAATTTTTTGCCTTCTCAACCATTTCTTGGCTTCAAACTCCCATATCTCGCGAACGGATTGACCTAACCCAAAAATTCCTATTGCATCTGAAAGTAGAAACTCGCCCGATTACAACGGTGTTTGTATTTTTTCCCTAGGCCATTCTGGTTAAGCGTTTGGGGCAGCAGAATTGCGAAAAATTTTTTGCCTTCTCAACCATTTCTTGGCTTCAAACTCCCATATCTCGCGAACGGATTGACCTAACCCAAAAATTCCTATTGCATCTGAAAGTAGAAACTCGCCCGATTACAGCGGTATGTGTATTTTTTCCCTAGGCAATTCTGGTTAAGCGTTTGGAGCAGCAGAATTGCGAAAAATTTTTTGCCTTCTCAACCATTTCTTGGCTTCAAACTCCCATATCTCGCGAACGGATTGACCTAACCCAAAAATTCCTATTGCATCTGAAAGTAGAAACTCGCCCGATCACAACGGTGTGTGTATTTTTTCCCTAGGCCATTCTGGTTAAGCGTTTGGAGCAGCAGAATTGCGAAAAATTTTTTGCCTTCTCAACCATTTCTTGGCTTCAAACTCCCATATCTCGCGAACGGATTGACCTATCCCAAAAAGTCCTATTGCATCTGAAAGTAGAAACTAGCCCGATTACAGCGGTATGTGTATTTTCTCCCTAGGCCATTCTGGTTAAGCGTTTGGAGCAGCAGAATTGCGAAAAATTGTTTGCCCTCTCAACCATTTCTTGGCTTCAAACTCCCATATCTAGCGAACGGATTGACCAAACACAAAAATTCCTGCTGCTTCTGAAAGTAGAAACTAGCCCGATTACAACGGTATGTGTATTTTCTCCCTAGGCCATTCTGGTTAAGCGTTTGGAGCAGCAGAATTGCGAAAAATTTTTTGCCTTCTCAACCATTTCTTGGCTTCAAACTCCCATATCTCGCGAACGGATCGACCTAACCCAAAAATTCCAATTGCATCTGAAAGTAGAAACTCGCCCGATTACAACGGTATGTGAATTTTTTCCCTAGGCCATTCTGGTTAAGCGTTTGGAGCAGCAGAATTGCGAAAAATTTGTTGCCTCCTCAACCATTTCTTAGTTTCAAAGTCCCATATCTCGCGAATGGATTGACCAAACCCACAAATTCCTGCTGCGTCTGAAAGTAGAAACTAGCCCGATTACAACGGTATGTGTATTTTCTCCCTAGGCCATTCTGGTTAAGCGTTTGGAGCAGCAGAATTGCGAAAAATTTTTTGCCTTCTCAACCATTTCTTGGCTTCAAACTCCCATATCTCGCGAACGGATTGACCTCACCCAAAAATTCCTATTGCATCTGAAAGTAGAAACTCGCCCGATTACAACGGTATGTGTATTTTTTCCCTAGGCCATTCTTGTTAAGCGTTTGGAGCAGCAGAATTGCGAAAAATTTTTTGCCTTCTCAACCATTTCTTGGCTTCAAACTCCAATATCTTTGCGAACGGATTGACCTAACCCAAAAATTCCTATTGCATCTGAAAGTAGAAACTCGCCCGATTACAGCGGTATGTGTATTTTTTCCCTAGGCCATTCTGGTTAAGCGTTTGGAGCAGCAGAATTGCGAAAAATTTTTTGCCTTCTCAACCATTTCTTGGCTTCAAACTCCCATATCTCGCGAACGGATTGACCTCACCCAAAAATTCCTATTGCATCTGAAAGTAGAAACTCGCCCGATTACAACGGTATGTGTATTTTTTCCCTAGGCCATTCTTGTTAAGCGTTTGGAGCAGCAGAATTGCGAAAAATTTTTTGCCTTCTCAACCATTTCTTGGCTTCAAACTCCAATATCTTTGCGAACGGATTGACCTAACCCAAAAATTCCTATTGCATCTGAAAGTAGAAACTCGCCCGATTACAGCGGTATGTGTATTTTTTCCCTAGGCCATTCTGGTTAAGCGTTTGGAGCAGCAGAATTGCGAAAAATTTTCTGCTTACTCAACCATTTCTTGGCTTCAAACTCCCATATCTCGCGAACGGATTGTCCTAACCCAAAAATTCCTGTTGCGTCTGAAAGTAGAAACTCGCCCGATTACAACGGTGTTTGTATTTTTTCCCTAGGCCATTCTGGTTAAGCGTTTGGAGCAGCAGAATTGCGAAAAATTTTTTGCCTTCTCAACCATTTCTTGGCTTCAAACTCCCATATCTCGCGAACGGATTGACCTAACCCAAAAATTCCTATTGCATCTGAAAGTAGAAACTCGCCCGATTACAGCGGTATGTGTATTTTTTCCCTAGGCAATTCTGGTTAAGCGTTTGGAGCAGCAGAATTGCGAAAAATTTTTTGCCTTCTCAACCATTTCTTGGCTTCAAACTCCCATATCTCGCGAACGGATTGACCTAACCCAAAAATTCCTATTGCATCTGAAAGTAGAAACTCGCCCGATCACAACGGTGTGTGTATTTTTTCCCTAGGCCATTCTGGTTAAGCGTTTGGAGCAGCAGAATTGCGAAAAATTTTTTGCCTTCTCAACCATTTCTTGGCTTCAAACTCCCATATCTCGCGAACGGATTGACCTAACCCAAAAATTCCTATTGCATCTGAAAGTAGAAACTCGCCCGATTACAACGGTGTGTGTATTTTTTCCCTAGGCCATTCTGGTTAAGCGTTTGGAGCAGCAGAATTGCGAAAAATTTTTTGCCTTCTCAATCATTTCTTGGCCCAAACTCCCATATCTCGCGAACGGATCGACCTAACCCAAAAATTCCAATTGCATCTGAAAGTAGAAACTCGCCCGATTACAACGGTATGTGATTTTTTCCCTAGGCCATTCTGGTTAAGCGTTTGGAGCAGCAGAATTGCGAAAAATTTGTTGCCTCCTCAACCATTTCTTAGTTTCAAAGTCCCATATCTCGCGAATGGATTGACCAAACCCACAAATTCCTGCTGCGTCTGAAAGTAGAAACTAGCCCGATTACAACGGTATGTGTATTTTCTCCCTAGGCCATTCTGGTTAAGCGTTTGGAGCAGCAGAATTGCGAAAAATTTTTTGCCTTCTCAACCATTTCTTGGCTTCAAACTCCCATACCTCGCGAACGGATTGACCTCACCCAAAAATTCCTATTGCATCTGAAAGTAGAAACTAGCCCGATTACAACGGTATGTGTATTTTCTCCCTAGGCCATTCTGATTAAGCGTTTGGAGCAGCAGAATTGCGAAAAATTTTTTGCCTTCTCAACCATTTCTTGGCTTCAAACTCCCATATCTCGCGAACGGATTGACCTCACCCAAAAATTCCTATTGCATCTGAAAGTAGAAACTCGCCCGATTACAACGGTATGTGTATTTTTTCCCTAGGCCATTCTTGTTAAGCGTTTGGAGCAGCAGAATTGCGAAAAATTTTTTGCCTTCTCAACCATTTCTTGGCTTCAAACTCCAATATCTTTGCGAACGGATTGACCTAACCCAAAAATTCCTATTGCATCTGAAAGTAGAAACTCGCCCGATTACAGCGGTATGTGTATTTTTTCCCTAGGCCATTCTGGTTAAGCGTTTGGAGCAGCAGAATTGCGAAAAATTTTCTGCTTACTCAACCATTTCTTGGCTTCAAACTCCCATATCTCGCGAACGGATTGTCCTAACCCAAAAATTCCTGTTGCGTCTGAAAGTAGAAACTCGCCCGATTACAACGGTATGTGTATTTTTTCCCTAGGCCATTCTGGTTAAGCGTTTGGAGCAGCAGAATTGCGAAAAATTTTTTGCCTTCTCAACCATTTCTTGGCTTCAAACTCCCATATCTCGCGAACGGATTGACCTAACCCAAAAATTCCTATTGCATCTGAAAGTAGAAACTCGCCCGATCACAACGGTGTGTGTATTTTTTCCCTAGGCCATTCTGGTTAAGCGTTTGGAGCAGCAGAATTGCGAAAAATTTTTTGCCTTCTCAACCATTTCTTGGCTTCAAACTCCCATATCTCGCGAACGGATTGACCTAACCCAAAAATTCCTATTGCATCTGAAAGTAGAAACTCGCCCGATTACAACGGTGTTTGTATTTTTTCCCTAGGCCATTCTGGTTAAGCGTTTGGAGCAGCAGAATTGCGAAAAATTTTTTGCCTTCTCAACCATTTCTTGGCTTCAAACTCCCATATCTCGCGAACGGATTGACCTAACCCAAAAATTCCTATTGCATCTGAAAGTAGAAACTCGCCCGATTACAGCGGTATGTGTATTTTTTCCCTAGGCAATTCTGGTTAAGCGTTTGGAGCAGCAGAATTGCGAAAAATTTTTTGCCTTCTCAACCATTTCTTGGCTTCAAACTCCCATATCTCGCGAACGGATTGACCTAACCCAAAAATTCCTATTGCATCTGAAAGTAGAAACTCGCCCGATCACAACGGTGTGTGTATTTTTTCCCTAGGCCATTCTGGTTAAGCGTTTGGAGCAGCAGAATTGCGAAAAATTTTTTGCCTTCTCAACCATTTCTTGGCTTCAAACTCCCATATCTCGCGAACGGATTGACCTATCCCAAAAAGTCCTATTGCATCTGAAAGTAGAAACTAGCCCGATTACAGCGGTATGTGTATTTTCTCCCTAGGCCATTCTGGTTAAGCGTTTGGAGCAGCAGAATTGCGAAAAATTTTTTGCCCTCTCAACCATTTCTTGGCTTCAAACTCCCATATCTAGCGAACGGATTGACCTAACCCAAAAATTCCTATTGCATCTGAAAGTAGAAACTCGCCCGATTACAACGGTGTGTGTATTTTTTCCTTAGGCCATTCTGGTTAAGCGTTTGGAGCAGCAGAATTGCGAAAACTTTTTGCCTTCTCAACCATTTCTTGGCTTCAAACTCCCATATCTCGCGAATGGATTGACCTAACCCAAAAATTCCTATTGCATCTGAAAGTAGAAACTCGCCCGATTACAGCGGTATGTGTATTTTTTCCCTAGGCCTTTCTGGTTAAGCGTTTGGAGCAGCAGAATTGCGAAAAATTTGTGGTCTTCTCAACCATTTCTTAGCTTCAAACTCCCATATCTCGCGAACGGATTGACCTAACCCAAAAATTCCTATTGCATCTGAAAGTAGAAACTCGTCCGATTAAAGCGGTATGTGTATTTTTTCCCTAGGCCATTCTGGTTAAGCGTTTGGAGCAGCAGAATTGCGAAAAATTTTTTGCCTTCTCAACCATTTCTTGGCTTCAAACTCCCATATCTCGCGAACGGATTGACCTAACCCAAAAATTCCTATTGCATCTGAAAGTAGAAACTCGCCCGATTACAACGGTATGTGTATTTTTTCCCTAGGCCATTCTGGTTAAGCGTTTGGAGCAGCAGAATTGCGAAAAATTTTTTGCCTTCTCAACCATTTCTTGGCTTCAAACTCCCATATCTCGCGAACGGATTGACCTAACCCAAAAATTCCTATTGCATCTGAAAGCAGAAACTCGCCCGATTACAGCGGTATGTGTATTTTTTCCCTAGGCAATTCTGGTTAAGCGTTTGGAGCAGCAGAATTGCGAAAAATTTTTTGCCTTCTCAACCATTTCTTGGCTTCAAACTCCCATATCTCGCGAACGGGATGACCTAACCCAAAAATTCCTATTGCATCTGAAAGTAGAAACTCGCCCGATCACAACGGTGTGTGTATTTTTTCCCTAGGCCATTCTGGTTAAGCGTTTGGAGCAGCAGAATTGCGAAAAATTTTTTGCCTTCTCAACCATTTCTTGGCTTCAAACTCCCATATCTCGCGAACGGATTGACCTATCCCAAAAAGTCCTATTGCATCTGAAAGTAGAAACTAGCCCGATTACAGCGGTATGTGTATTTTCTCCCTAGGCCATTCTGGTTAAGCGTTTGGAGCAGCAGAATTGCGAAAAATTTTTTGCCCTCTCAACCATTTCTTGGCTTCAAACTCCCATATCTAGCGAACGGATTGACCTAACCCAAAAATTCCTATTGCATCTGAAAGTAGAAACTCGCCCGATTACAACGGTGTGTGTATTTTTTCCTTAGGCCATTCTGGTTAAGCGTTTGGAGCAGCAGAATTGCGAAAACTTTTTGCCTTCTCAACCATTTCTTGGCTTCAAACTCCCATATCTCGCGAATGGATTGAACTAACCCAAAAATTCCTATTGCATCTGAAAGTAGAAACTCGCCCGATTACAGCGGTATGTGTATTTTTACCCTAGGCCATTCTGGTTAAGCGTTTGGAGCAGCAGAATTGCGAAAAATTTTTTGCCTTCTCAACCATTTCTTGGCTTCAAACTCCCATATCTCGCGAACGGATTGACCTCACCCAAAAATTCCTATTGCATCTGAAAGTAGAAACTAGCCCGATTACAACGGTATGTGTATTTTCTCCCTAGGCCATTCCGGTTAAGCGTTTGGAGCAGCAGAATTGCGAAAAATTTGTTGTCTTCTCAACCATTTCTTAGCTTCAAACTCCCATATCTCGCGAACGGATTGACCTAACCCAAAAATTCCTGTTGCATCTGAAAGTAGAAACTCGCCCGATTACAACGGTATGTGTATTTTTTCCCTAGGCCATTCCTGTTAAGCGTTTGGAGCAGAAGAATTGCGAAAAATTTTCTGCCTTCTCAACCATTTATTGGCTTCAAACTCCCATATCTCGCGAACGGATTGTCCTAACCCAAAAATTCCTGTTTCGTCTGAAAGTAGAAACTCCCCCGATTACAACGGTATGTGTATTTTTTTCCTAGGCCATTCTGGTTGAGCGTTTGGAGCAGCAGAAGTGCGAAAAATTTGTTGGTTTCTCAACCATTTCTTAGCTTCAAACTCCCATATCTCGCGAAAGGATTGACCTAACCCAAAAATTCCTATTGCATCTGAAAGTAGAAACTCGCCCGATTACAACGGTTTGTGTATTTTTTCCCTAGGCCATTCTGGTTAAGCGTTTGGAGCAGCAGAATTGCGAAAAATTTGTTGTCTTCTCAACCATTTCTTAGCTTCAAACTCCCATATCTCGCGAACGGATTGACATAACCCAAAAATTCCTGTTGCATCTGAAAGTAGAAACTCGCCCGATTACAACGGTATGTGTATTTTCTCCCTAGGCCATTCCTGTTAAGCGTTTGGAGCAGAAGAATTGCGAAAAATTTTCTGCCTTCTCAACCATTTCTTGGCTTCAAACTCCCATATCTCGCGAACGGATTGACCTAACTCAAAAATTCCTGTTGCGTCTGAAAGTAGAAACTGGCCCGATTACAGCGGTATGTGTATTTTTACCCTAGGCCATTCTGGTTAAGCGTTTGGAGCAGCAGAATTGCGAAAAATTTTCTGCCTTCTCAACCATTTCTTGGCTTCAAACTCCCATATCTTGCGAACGGATTGACCTCACCCAAAAATTCCTATTGCATCTGAAAGTAGAAACTAGCCCGATTACAACGGTATGTGTATTTTCTCCCTAGGCCATTCTGGTTAAGCGTTTGGAGCAGCAGAATTGCGAAAAATTTTTTGCCTTCTCAACCATTTCTTGGCTCAAACTCCCATATCTCGCGAACGGATTGACCTAACCCAAAAATTCCAATTGCATCTGAAAGTAGAAACTAGCCCGATTACAACGGTATGTGTATTTTCTCCCTAGGCCATTCTGGTTAAGCGTTTGGAGCAGCAGAATTGCGAAAAATTTTTTGCCTTCTCAACCATTTCTTGGCTCAAACTCCCATATCTCGCGAACGGATTGACCCAACCCAAAAATTCCTGTTGCATCTGAAAGTAGAAACTCGCCCGATTACAACGGTATGTGTATTTTTTCCCTAGGCCATTCCTGTTAAGCGTTTGGAGCAGAAGAATTGCGAAAAATTTTCTGCCTTCTCAACCATTTCTTGGCTTCAAACTCCCATATCTCGCGAACGGATTGTCATAACCCAAAAATTCCTGTTTCGTCTGAAAGTAGAAACTCCCCCGATTACAACGGTATGTGTATTTTTTTCCTAGGCCATTCTGGTTGAGCGTTTGGAGCAGCAGAAGTGCGAAAAATTTGTTGGTTTCTCAACCATTTCTTAGCTTCAAACTCCCATATCTCGCGAAAGGATTGACCTAACCCAAAAATTCCTATTGCATCTGAAAGTAGAAACTCGCCCGATTACAACGGTATGTGTATTTTTTCCCTAGGCCATTCTGGTTAAGCGTTTGGAGCAGCAGAATTGCGAAAAATTTTTTGCCTTCTCAACCATTTCTTGGCTTCAAACTCCCATATCTCCCGAACGGATTGACCTAACCCAAAAATTCCTGTAGCGTCTGAAAGTAGAAACTCGCCCGATTACAGCGGTATGTGTATTTTTTCCCTGGCCCATTCTGGTTGAGCGTTTGGAGCAGCAGAAGTGCGAAAAATTTGTTGTCTTCTCAACCATTTCTTAGCTTCAAACTCCCATATCTCGCGAACCGATTGACCTAACCCAAAAATTCCTGTAGCGTCTGAAAGTAGAAACTCGGCCGATTACTACGGTATGTGTATTTTCTCCCTAGGCCATTCTGGATAAGCGTTTGGAGCAACAGAATTGCGAAAAATTTTTTGCCTTCTCAACCATTTCTTGGCCCAAACACCCATATCTCGCGAACGGATTGACCTAACCCAAAAATTCCAATTGCATCTGAAAGTAGAAACTCGCCCGATTACAACGGTTTGTGTATTTTTTCCCTAGGCCATTCTGGTTAAGCGTTTGGAGCAGCAGAATTGCGAAAAATTTGTTGTCTTCTCAACCATTTCTTAGGTTCAAACTCCCATATCTCGCGAACGGATTGACCTAACCCAAAAATTCCTGTTGCATCTGAAAGTAGAAACTCGCCCGATTACAACGGTATGTGTATTTTCTCCCTAGGCCATTCTGGTTAAGCGTTTGGTTCAGCAGAATTGCGAAAAATTTGTTGTCTTCTCAACCATTTCTTAGTTTCAATGTCCCATATCTCGCGAATGGATTGACTAAACCCACAAATTCCTGCTGCGTCTGAAAGTAGAAACTAGCCCGATTACAACGGTATGTGTATTTTCTCCCTAGGCCATTCTGGTTAAGCGTTTGGAGCAGCAGAATTGCGAAAAATTTTTTGCCTTCTCAACCATTTCTTGGCTTCAAACTCCCATATCTCGCGAACGGATTGACCTGACCCAAAAATTCCAATTGCATCTGAAAGTAGAAACTCGCCCGATTACAACGGTATGTGTATTTTTTCCCTAGGCCATTCCGGTTAAGCGTTTGGAGCAGCAGAATTGCGAAAAATTTGTTGTCTTCTCAACCATTTCTTAGCTTCAAACTCCCATATCTCGCGAACGGATTGACATAACCCAAAAATTCCTGTTGCATCTGAAAGTAGAAACTCGCCCGATTACAACGGTATGTGTATTTTTTCCCTAGGCCATTCCTGTTAAGCGTTTGGAGCAGAAGAATTGCGAAAAATTTTTTGCCTTCTCAACCATTTCTTGGCTTCAAACTCCCATATCTCGCGAACGGATTGACCTAACTCAAAAATTCCTGTTGCGTCTGAAAGTAGAAACTGGGCCGATTACAGCGGTATGTGTATTTTTACCCTAGGCCATTCTGGTTAAGCGTTTGGAGCAGCAGAATTGCGAAAAATTTTCTGCCTTCTCAACCATTTCTTGGCTTCAAACTCCCATATCTTGCGAACGGATTGACCTCACCCAAAAATTCCAATTGCATCTGAAAGTAGAAACTCGCCCGATTACAACGGTATGTGTATTTTTTCCCTAGGCCATTCCGGTTAAGCGTTTGGAGCAGCAGAATTGCGAAAAATTTGTTGTCTTCTCAACCATTTCTTAGCTTCAAACTCCCATATCTCGCGAACGTATTGACCTAACCCAAAAATTCCTGTTGCATCTGAAAGTAGAAACTCGCCCGATTACAACGGTATGTGTATTTTTTCCCTAGGCCATTCCTGTTAAGCGTTTGGAGCAGAAGAATTGCGAAAAATTTTCTGCCTTCTCAACCATTTCTTGGCTTCAAACTCCCATATCTCGCGAACGGATTGTCCTAACCCAAAAATTCCTGTTTCGTCTGAAAGTAGAAACTCCCCCGATTACAACGGTATGTGTATTTTTTTCCTAGGCCATTCTGGTTGAGCGTTTGGAGCAGCAGAAGTGCGAAAAATTTGTTGGTTTCTCAACCATTTCTTAGCTTCAAACTCCCATATCTCGCGAAAGGATTGACCTAACCCAAAAATTCCTATTGCATCTGAAAGTAGAAACTCGCCCGATTACAACGGTTTGTGTATTTTTTCCCTAGGCCATTCTGGTTAAGCGTTTGGAGCAGCAGAATTGCGAAAAATTTGTTGTCTTCTCAACCATTTCTTAGGTTCAAACTCCCATATCTCGCGAACGGATTGACCTAACCCAAAAATTCCTGTTGCATCTGAAAGTAGAAACTCGCCCGATTACAACGGTATGTGTATTTTCTCCCTAGGCCATTCTGGTTAAGCGTTTGGAGCAGCAGAATTGCGAAAAATTTTTTGCCTTCTCAACCATTTCTTGGCTTCAAACTCCCATATCTCGCGAACGGATTGACCTGACCCAAAAATTCCAATTGCATCTGAAAGTAGAAACTCGCCCGATTACAACGGTATGTGTATTTTTTCCCTAGGCCATTCCGGTTAAGCGTTTGGAGCAGCAGAATTGCGAAAAATTTGTTGTCTTCTCAACCATTTCTTAGCTTCAAACTCCCATATCTCGCGAACGGATTGACATAACCCAAAAATTCCTGTTGCATCTGAAAGTAGAAACTCGCCCGATTACAACGGTATGTGTATTTTTTCCCTAGGCCATTCCTGTTAAGCGTTTGGAGCAGAAGAATTGCGAAAAATTTTTTGCCTTCTCAACCATTTCTTGGCTTCAAACTCCCATATCTCGCGAACGGATTGACCTAACTCAAAAATTCCTGTTGCGTCTGAAAGTAGAAACTGGCCCGATTACAGCGGTATGTGTATTTTTACCCTAGGCCATTCTGGTTAAGCGTTTGGAGCAGCAGAATTGCGAAAAATTTTCTGCCTTCTCAACCATTTCTTGGCTTCAAACTCCCATATCTTGCGAACGGATTGACCTCACCCAAAAATTCCAATTGCATCTGAAAGTAGAAACTCGCCCGATTACAACGGTATGTGTATTTTTTCCCTAGGCCATTCCGGTTAAGCGTTTGGAGCAGCAGAATTGCGAAAAATTTGTTGTCTTCTCAACCATTTCTTAGCTTCAAACTCCCATATCTCGCGAACGGATTGACCTAACCCAAAAATTCCTGTTGCATCTGAAAGTAGAAACTCGCCCGATTACAACGGTATGTGTATTTTTTCCCTAGGCCATTCCTGTTAAGCGTTTGGAGCAGAAGAATTGCGAAAAATTTTCTGCCTTCTCAACCATTTCTTGGCTTCAAACTCCCATATCTCGCGAACGGATTGTCCTAACCCAAAAATTCCTGTTTCGTCTGAAAGTAGAAACTCCCCCGATTACAACGGTATGTGTATTTTTTTCCTAGGCCATTCTGGTTGAGCGTTTGGAGCAGCAGAAGTGCGAAAAATTTGTTGGTTTCTCAACCATTTCTTAGCTTCAAACTCCCATATCTCGCGAACGGCTTGACCTAACCCAAAAATTCCTGTTGCATCTGAAAGTAGAAACTCGCCCGATTACAACGGTATGTGTATTTTCTCCCTAGGCCATTCTGGTTAAGCGTTTGGTTCAGCAGAATTGCGAAAAATTTGTTGTCTTCTCAACCATTTCTTGGCTTCAAACTCCCATATCTCGCGAACGGATTGACCTGACCCATAAATTCCAATTGCATCTGAAAGTAGAAACTCGCCCGATTACAACGGTATGTGTATTTTTTCCCTAGGCCATTCCGGTTAAGCGTTTGGAGCAGCAGAATTGCGAAAAATTTGTTGTCTTCTCAACCATTTCTTAGCTTCAAACTCCCATATCTCGCGAACGGATTGACATAACCCAAAAATTCCTGTTGCATCTGAAAGTAGAAACTCGCCCGATTACAACGGTATGTGTATTTTCTCCCTAGGCCATTCCTGTTAAGCGTTTGGAGCAGAAGAATTGCGAAAAATTTTCTGCCTTCTCAACCATTTCTTGGCTTCAAACTCCCATATCTCGCGAACGGATTGTCCTAACCCAAAAATTCCTGTTTCGTCTGAAAGTAGAAACTCCCCCGATTACAACGGTATGTGTATTTTTTTCCTAGGCCATTCTGGTTGAGCGTTTGGAGCAGCAGAAGTGCGAAAAATTTGTTGGTTTCTCAACCATTTCTTAGCTTCAAACTCCCATATCTCGCGAAAGGATTGACCTAACCCAAAAATTCCTATTGCATCTGAAAGTAGAAACTCGCCCGATTACAACGGTATGTGTATTTTTTCCCTAGGCCATTCTGGTTAAGCGTTTGGAGCAGCAGAATTGAGAAAAATTTTTTGCCTTCTCAACCATTTCTTGGCTTCAAACTCCCATATCTCCCGAACGGATTGACCTAACCCAAAAATTCCTGTAGCGTCTGAAAGTAGAAACTCGCCCGATTACAGCGGTATGTGTATTTTTTCCCTGGGCCATTCTGGTTGAGCGTTTGGAGCAGCAGAAGTGCGAAAAATTTGTTGTCTTCTCAACCATTTCTTAGCTTCAAACTCCCATATCTCGCGAACCGATTGACCTAACCCAAAAATTCCTGTAGCGTCTGAAAGTAGAAACTCGGCCGATTACTACGGTATGTGTATTTTCTCCCTAGGCCATTCTGGATAAGCGTTTGGAGCAGCAGAATTGCGAAAAATTTGTTGCCTTCTCAACCATTTCTTGGCCCAAACACCCATATCTCGCGAACGGATTGACCTAACCCAAAAATTCCAATTGCATCTGAAAGTAGAAACTCGCCCGATTACAACGGTTTGTGTATTTTTTCCCTAGGCCATTCTGGTTAAGCGTTTGGAGCAGCAGAATTGCGAAAAATTTGTTGTCTTCTCAACCATTTCTTAGGTTCAAACTCCCATATCTCGCGAACGGATTGACCTAACCCAAAAATTCCTGTTGCATCTGAAAGTAGAAACTCGCCCGATTACAACGGTATGTGTATTTTCTCCCTAGGCCATTCTGGTTAAGCGTTTGGTTCAGCAGAATTGCGAAAAATTTGTTGTCTTCTCAACCATTTCTTAGTTTCAATGTCCCATGTCTCGCGAATGGATTGACTAAACCCACAAATTCCTGCTGCGTCTAAAAGTAGAAACTAGCCCGATTACAACGGTATGTGTATTTTCTCCCTAGGCCATTCTGGTTAAGCGTTTGGAGCAGCAGAATTGCGAAAAATTTTTTGCCTTCTCAACCATTTCTTGGCTTCAAACTCCCATATCTCGCGAACGGATTGACCTGACCCAAAAATTCCAATTGCATCTGAAAGTAGAAACTCGCCCGATTACAACGGTATGTGTATTTTTTCCCTAGGCCATTCCGGTTAAGCGTTTGGAGCAGCAGAATTGCGAAAAATTTGTTGTCTTCTCAACCATTTCTTAGCTTCAAACTCCCATATCTCGCGAACGGATTGACATAACCCAAAAATTCCTGTTGCATCTGAAAGTAGAAACTCGCCCGATTACAACGGTATGTGTATTTTTTCCCTAGGCCATTCCTGTTAAGCGTTTGGAGCAGAAGAATTGCGAAAATTTTTTGCCTTCTCAACCATTTCTTGGCTTCAAACTCCCATATCTCGCGAACGGATTGACCTAACTCAAAAATTCCTGTTGCGTCTGAAAGTAGAAACTGGGCCGATTACAGCGGTATGTGTATTTTTACCCTAGGCCATTCTGGTTAAGCGTTTGGAGCAGCAGAATTGCGAAAAATTTTCTGCCTTCTCAACCATTTCTTGGCTTCAAACTCCCATATCTTGCGAACGGATTGACCTCACCCAAAAATTCCAATTGCATCTGAAAGTAGAAACTCGCCCGATTACAACGGTATGTGTATTTTTTCCCTAGGCCATTCCGGTTAAGCGTTTGGAGCAGCAGAATTGCGAAAAATTTGTTGTCTTCTCAACCATTTCTTAGCTTCAAACTCCCATATCTCGCGAACGGATTGACCTAACCCAAAAATTCCTGTTGCATCTGAAAGTAGAAACTCGCCCGATTACAACGGTATGTGTATTTTTTCCCTAGGCCATTCCTGTTAAGCGTTTGGAGCAGAAGAATTGCGAAAAATTTTCTGCCTTCTCAACCATTTCTTGGCTTCAAACTCCCATATCTCGCGAACGGATTGTCCTAACCCAAAAATTCCTGTTTCGTCTGAAAGTAGAAACTCCCCCGATTACAACGGTATGTGTATTTTTTTCCTAGGCCATTCTGGTTGAGCGTTTGGAGCAGCAGAAGTGCGAAAAATTTGTTGGTTTCTCAACCATTTCTTAGCTTCAAACTCCCATATCTCGCGAAAGGATTGACCTAACCCAAAAATTCCTATTGCATCTGAAAGTAGAAACTCGCCCGATTACAACGGTTTGTGTATTTTTTCCCTAGGCCATTCTGGTTAAGCGTTTGGAGCAGCAGAATTGCGAAAAATTTGTTGTCTTCTCAACCATTTCTTAGGTTCAAACTCCCATATCTCGCGAACGGATTGACCTAACCCAAAAATTCCTGTTGCATCTGAAAGTAGAAACTCGCCCGATTACAACGGTATGTGTATTTTCTCCCTAGGCCATTCTGGTTAAGCGTTTGGAGCAGCAGAATTGCGAAAAATTTTTTGCCTTCTCAACCATTTCTTGGCTTCAAACTCCCATATCTCGCGAACGGATTGACCTGACCCAAAAATTCCAATTGCATCTGAAAGTAGAAACTCGCCCGATTACAACGGTATGTGTATTTTTTCCCTAGGCCATTCCGGTTAAGCGTTTGGAGCAGCAGAATTGCGAGAAATTTGTTGTCTTCTCAACCATTTCTTAGCTTCAAACTCCCATATCTCGCGAACGGATTGACATAACCCAAAAATTCCTGTTGCATCTGAAAGTAGAAACTCGCCCGATTACAACGGTATGTGTATTTTTTCCCTAGGCCATTCCTGTTAAGCGTTTGGAGCAGAAGAATTGCGAAAAATTTTTTGCCTTCTCAACCATTTCTTGGCTTCAAACTCCCATATCTCGCGAACGGATTGACCTAACTCAAAAATTCCTGTTGCGTCTGAAAGTAGAAACTGGCCCGATTACAGCGGTATGTGTATTTTTACCCTAGGCCATTCTGGTTAAGCGTTTGGAGCAGCAGAATTGCGAAAAATTTTCTGCCTTCTCAACCATTTCTTGGCTTCAAACTCCCATATCTTGCGAACGGATTGACCTCACCCAAAAATTCCAATTGCATCTGAAAGTAGAAACTCGCCCGATTACAACGGTATGTGTATTTTTTCCCTAGGCCATTCCGGTTAAGCGTTTGGAGCAGCAGAATTGCGAAAAATTTGTTGTCTTCTCAACCATTTCTTAGCTTCAAACTCCCATATCTCGCGAACGGATTGACCTAACCCAAAAATTCCTGTTGCATCTGAAAGTAGAAACTCGGCCGATTACAACGGTATGTGTATTTTTTCCCTAGGCCATTCCTGTTAAGCGTTTGGAGCAGAAGAATTGCGAAAAATTTTCTGCCTTCTCAACCATTTCTTGGCTTCAAACTCCCATATCTCGCGAACGGATTGTCCTAACCCAAAAATTCCTGTTTCGTCTGAAAGTAGAAACTCCCCCGATTACAACGGTATGTGTATTTTTTTCCTAGGCCATTCTGGTTGAGCGTTTGGAGCAGCAGAAGTGCGAAAAATTTGTTGGTTTCTCAACCATTTCTTAGCTTCAAACTCCCATATCTCGCGAAAGGATTGACCTAACCCAAAAATTCCTATTGCATCTGAAAGTAGAATCTCGCCCGATTACAACGGTATGTATATTTTTTCCCTAGGCCATTCTGGTTAAGCGTTTGGTGCAGCAGAAGTGCGAAAAATTTTTTGCCTTCTCAACCATTTCTTGGCTTCAAACTCCCATATCTCGCGAACGGATTGACCTAACCCAAAAATTCCTATGGCATCTGAAAGTAGAAGCTCGCCCGATTACAACGGTATGTGTATTTTTTCCCTAGGCCATTCTGGTTAAGCGTTTGGAGCAGCAGAATTGCGAAAAATTTCTTCCCTTCTCAACCATTTCTTGGCTTCAAACTCCCATATCTCGCGAACGGATTGACCTAACCCAAAAATTCCTATTGCGTCTGAAAGTAGAAACTCGCCCGATTACAACGGTATGTGTATTTTTTCCCTAGGCCATTCTGGTTAAGCGTTTGGAGCAGCAGAATTGCGAAAAATTTTTTGCCTTCTCAACCATTTCTTAGCTTCAAACTCGCATATCTCGCGAACGGATTGACCTAACCCAAAAATTCCTATTTCATCTGAAAGTAGAATCTCGCCCGATTACAACGGTATGTGTATTTTTTCCCTAGGGAATTCTGGTTAAACGTTTGGAGCAGCAGAAGTGCGAAAAATTTTTTGCCTTCTCAACCATTTCTTGGCTTCAAACTCCCATATGTCGCGAACGGATTGACCTTACCCAAAAATTCCTATTGCATCTGAAAGTAGAAGCTCGCCCGATTACAACCGTATGTGTATTTTTTCCCTAGGCCATTCTGGTTAAGCGTTTCGAGCAGCCGAATTGCCAAAAATTTTTTGCCTTCTCAACCATTTCTTAGCTTCAAACACCCATATCTCGCGAACGGATTGACCTAACCCAAAAATTCCTATTGCATCTGAAAGTAGAATCTCGCCCGATTACAACGGTATGTATATTTTTTCCCTAGGCCATTCTGGTTAAGCGTTTGGTGCAGCAGAAGTGCGAAAAATTTTTTTCCTTCTCAACCATTTCTTGGCTTCAAACTCCCATATCTCGCGAACGGATTGACCTAACCCAAAAATTCCTATGGCATCTGAAAGTAGAAGCTCGCCCGATTACAACGGTATGTGTATTTTTTCCCTAGGCCATTCTGGTTAAGCGTTTGGAGCAGCAGAATTGCGAAAAATTTATTCCCTTCTCAACCATTTCTTGGCTTCAAACACCCATATCTCGCGAACGGATTGACATAAACCAAAAATTCCTATTGCATCTGAAAGTAGAATCTCGCCCGATTACAACGGTATGTATATTTTTTCCCTAGGCCATTCTGGTTAAGCGTTTGGTGCAGCAGAAGTGCGAAAAATTTTTTGCCTTCTCAACCATTTCTTGGCTTCAAACTCCCATATCTCGCGAACGGATTGACCTAACCCAAAAATTCCTATGGCATCTGAAAGTAGAAGCTCGCCCGATTACAACGGTATGTGTATTTTTTCCCTAGGCCATTCTGGTTAAGCGTTTGGAGCAGCAAAATTGCGAAAAATTTTTTGCCTTCTCAACCATTTCTTGGCTTCAAACTCCCATAATTCGCGAACGGATTGACATAACCCAAAAATTCCTGTTGCGACTGAAAGTAGAATCTCGCCCGATTACAACGGTATGTGTATTTTTTCCCTAGGCCATTCTGGTTAAACGTTTGGAGCAGCAGAAGTGCGAAAAATTTTATGCCTTCTCAACCATTTCTTGGCTTCAAACTCCCATAATTCGCGAACGGATTGACATAACCCAAAAATTCCTGTTGCGACTGAAAGTAGAAACTCGCCCGATTACAACGGTATGTGTATTTTTTCCCTAGGCCATTCTGGTTAAGCGTTTCGAGCAGCCGAATTGCCAAAAATTTTTTGCCTTCTCAACCATTTCTTAGCTTCAAACTCCCATATCTCGCGAACGGATTGACCTAACCCAAAAATTCCTATTGCATCTGAAAGTAGAATCCCGCCCGATTACAACGGTATGTGTATCTTTTCCCTAGGCCATTCTGGTTAAGCGTTTGGAGCAGCAGAAGTGCGAAAAATTTTTTGCCTTCTCAACCATTTCTTGGCTTCAAACTCCCATATCTCGCGAACGGATAGACTTAACCCAAAAATTCCTATGGCATCTGAAAGTAGAAGCTCGCCCGATTACAACGGTATGTGTATTTTTTCCCTAGGCCATTCTGGTTAAGCGTTTGGAGCAGCAGAATTGCGAAAAATTTCTTCCCTTCTCAACCATTTCTTGGCTTCAAACTCCCATATCTCGCGAACGGATTGACCTAACCCAAAAATTCCTGTAGCGTCTGAAAGTAGAAACTCGCCCGATTACAGCGGTATGTGTATTTTTTCCCTGGCCCATTCTGGTTGAGCGTTTGGAGCAGCAGAAGTGCGAAAAATTTGTTGTCTTCTCAACCATTTCTTAGCTTCAAACTCCCATATCTCGCGAACCGATTGACCTAACCCAAAAATTCCTGTAGCGTCTGAAAGTAGAAACTCGCCCGATTACAACGGTTTGTGTATTTTTTCCCTAGGCCATTCTGGTTAAGCGTTTGGAGCAGCAGAATTGCGAAAAATTTTTTGCCTTCTCAACCATTTCTTGGCTTCAAACTCCCATATCTCCCGAACGGATTGACCTAACCCAAAAATTCATGTAGCGTCTGAAAGTAGAAACTCGCCCGATTACAGCGGTATGTGTATTTTTTCCCTGGCCCATTCTGGTTGAGCGTTTGGAGCAGCAGAAGTGCGAAAAATTTGTTGTCTTCTCAACCATTTCTTAGCTTCAAACTCCCATATCTCGCGAACCGATTGTCCTAACCCAAAAATTCCTGTAGCGTCTGAAAGTAGAAACTCGCCCGATTACAGCGGTATGTGTATTTTTACCCTAGGCCATTCTGGTTAAGCGTTTGGAGCAGCAGAATTGCGAAAAATTTTTTGCCTTCTCAACCATTTCTTGGCGTCAAACTCCCATATCTCCCGAACGGATTGACCTAACCCAAAAATTCCTGTAGAGTCTGAAAGTAGAAACTCGCCCGATTACAGCGGTATGTGTATTTTTTCCCTGGCCCATTCTGGTTGAGCGTTTGGAGCAGCAGAGGTGCGAAAAATTTGTTGTCTTCTCAACCATTTCTTAGCTTCAAACTCCCATATCTCGCGAACCGATTGACCTAACCCAAAAATTCCTGTAGCGTCTGAAAGTAGAAACTCGCCCGATTACAGCGGTATGTGTATTTTTACCCTAGGCCATTCTGGTTAAGCGTTTGGAGCAGCAGAATTGCGAAAAATTTTTTGCCTTCTCAAACATTTCTTGGCGTCAAACTCCCATATCTCGCGAACGGATTGACCTCACCCAAAAATTCCTATTGCATCTGAAAGTAGAAACTAGCCCGATTACAACGGTATGTGTATTTTCTCCCTAGGCCATTCTGGTTAAGCGTTTGGAGCAGCAGAATTGCGAAAAATTTTTTGCCTTCTCAACCATTTCTTGGCGTCAAACTCCCATATCTCGCGAACGGATTGACCTCACCCAAAAATTCCTATTGCATCTGAAAGTAGAAACTAGCCCGATTACAACGGTATGTGTATTTTCTCCCTAGGCCATTCTGGTTAAGCGTTTGGAGCAGCAGAATTGCGAAAAATTTTTTGCCTTCTCAACCATTTCTTGGCTCAAACTCCCATATCTCGCGAACGGATTGACCTAACCCAAAAATTCCAATTGCATCTGAAAGTAGAAACTCGCCCGATTACAACGGTATTTGTATTTTTTCCCTAGGCCATTCCGGTTAAGCGTTTGGAGCAGCAGAATTGCGAAAAATTTTCTGCCTTCTCAACCATTTCTTGGCTTCAAACTCCCATATCTTGCGAACGGATTGACCTCACCCAAAAATTCCAATTGCATCTGAAAGTAGAAACTCGCCCGATTACAACGGTATGTGTATTTTTTCCCTAGGCCATTCCGGTTAAGCGTTTGGAGCAGCAGAATTGCGAAAAATTTGTTGTCTTCTCAACCATTTCTTAGCTTCAAACTCCCATATCTCGCGAACGGATTGACCTAACCCAAAAATTCCTGTTGCATCTGAAAGTAGAAACTCGGCCGATTACAACGGTATGTGTATTTTTTCCCTAGGCCATTCCTGTTAAGCGTTTGGAGCAGAAGAATTGCGAAAAATTTTCTGCCTTCTCAACCATTTCTTGGCTTCAAACTCCCATATCTCGCGAACGGATTGTCCTAACCCAAAAATTCCTGTTTCGTCTGAAAGTAGAAACTCCCCCGATTACAACGGTATGTGTATTTTTTTCCTAGGCCATTCTGGTTGAGCGTTTGGAGCAGCAGAAGTGCGAAAAATTTGTTGGTTTCTCAACCATTTCTTAGCTTCAAACTCCCATATCTCGCGAAAGGATTGACCTAACCCAAAAATTCCTATTGCATCTGAAAGTAGAATCTCGCCCGATTACAACGGTATGTATATTTTTTCCCTAGGCCATTCTGGTTAAGCGTTTGGTGCAGCAGAAGTGCGAAAAATTTTTTGCCTTCTCAACCATTTCTTGGCTTCAAACTCCCATATCTCGCGAACGGATTGACCTAACCCAAAAATTCCTATGGCATCTGAAAGTAGAAGCTCGCCCGATTACAACGGTATGTGTATTTTTTCCCTAGGCCATTCTGGTTAAGCGTTTGGAGCAGCAGAATTGCGAAAAATTTCTTCCCTTCTCAACCATTTCTTGGCTTCAAACTCCCATATCTCGCGAACGGATTGACCTAACCCAAAAATTCCTATTGCGTCTGAAAGTAGAAACTCGCCCGATTACAACGGTATGTGTATTTTTTCCCTAGGCCATTCTGGTTAAGCGTTTGGAGCAGCAGAATTGCGAAAAATTTTTTGCCTTCTCAACCATTT